>NW_010123066.1:0-35515 GCF_000699245.1 Pterocles gutturalis
TTTTTCCCCGCCCAAATCTCCAGCCTGTAACAGTTTGTGAGCACAAGCGCGTTCTGCTCTGTGCAAGAGGAATCCTGCAGTTGCATTGCATATGAGCTGCATTTAAGAATTACCTAGGAGACTTCAGAACTGGATTGTCTGAAAGACTAAAAATACTTTCATAGCTGCTTCATCTGCTTTTATAGATTTTATTCTATTTATTACTGACTTCTTTTACAGACAGTTACAATTTAGTGTTGGATTTGAGGCTGAGTTAAAATTTGTGTGCGCTAATTAGCTACGTTTAATAGGAGGTTTCTATATGTTGGGGGAGCAGCTGTGTAAAAATGCAGATGGTATAGGTCGGTATGTAAGAGTTTGTATAGATTCTGAGATAAGGTATTTAGTGTTCTCCAATTACGACTGCTGTCTAATCCTTCATATACCTAGTCAACAGGAAAAAATTACCATTACCAACAAATATATCCTCTTCAGAGATTAGGTAGAAGAACTATGGGGTTGAGGAAGGTGTCGTTGGGTTAGAGTATCTGAAGGGACCTAATGAATGCAGAAATCTTTAAAAGAGGTTTGTGTTGGAATACTGTAGAGTAACACTGAGCTACTAAAAAAAAGACTTGGTAAATCATTATGTGCTAATGAAGTTACTGACTTTTCTTTTTGAGGAGAAGATGAAAATTGAAAGGAATCGTTTTAGGTCTATTTTGAATATTACTGCACAGTGATGAATGAGTGGAAAGTATCAGACCTCTATACGTAACAGGGAATAAATGAAGTGTCACGTGTATGTATGAAGAAGGATATGTGTGATGTGCAAGTGATATGGTCCAGCCAGCTCACCTTGCTTTTTTAGACTTGACTAGTGGAGCGTAGATAAAACTAAAATGTTAATGCCAGTTGTTGATCACACTTGTTCCAAGATCCTTCTTCTCTTTGCCAGCTCAAGACAAGTTCAGCAAGGGTTAAATTCCTGTTTTTTAAAAAAAAAAAAATAAAAAATACCTTTATGTCAGATTTAGAACAATTTGAAGGAAGTTACTCAGTTAAGCTTAAATCCTGGATGAATATTTGTGTTTGTGGGGTTTTCATATTCTTTCTGTGAAGCATGTGCAAAGTGGAATGCAGAAAACTGCTTTTAGGTTGTATCTTTTCAGGAGAAGTGAAGTGTGGCCATATGTAGTGGCTCTTGAGAAGGTTTGTATTACATGAACCCAAGCAGTTAAAAGCATTTCTGATGGCTCCGCTGCACTGAGGGCAGGATGGTAGGGAGTGCATGGTTCATAGCATAAAGGGAGAGGTTGACTGTAAAGGCATGCTTATGCTGGAGAGAAAGATGGCAGCAAAAAATGTTTAGCAAGATGAAACTCTCTGACTTGTTGCCTGTTGTGAAATGGGAGTAGTAGTCATCTTGATGTGGACTGAAATTGCATTGTTTCACTGCTGACTTTTGAGATTGGCAAAGAAAACTTGTCTGTAGCAGGAGAATGACTTTTCCAGTAGTGGAAAAACCCTGTCTTTCTTACAAAGCTGTTTTTTTGAGTCCAACCACTGGTAATCCTTTGTTTTGTTCTTCTTCAGGAGACAGCTGGATGTAAAGGCTTCATGGTTTATCCAACCCGAGCTTTCATTATATTAGATCAGTTTTCTAAATAGAGACTGGCTGTTAAAACCAGTCTGTGCTTCAGTTGTGGTGTAGTTAACATGTTCTCCACTGTGAGGGTTAGATTTTGGAAGACTCCTGAGTTTCAGCATACCTGAAGAAGTCACGCATTCTGCCAAGGACTATAATCTATTCTATGCAGTCATTTTCTGTGACCCTAATTTGTTATGCTAAATGGTTGTCTGGCAACTTTGTTTCAGTGTATGATAGTTGGGAGATAACAGACTACAAGAGTAATGCACTGAAATGCTTATCTGGGTAGTCCTGATTATAACAGCTACTCCTCTGGAACACCTCACATTTCTTACTTGTTTAGTAGACTAGAGAGGGGCATCTCTTTATTGACACAAAAGGAGTCTTCTGACCAGTTGAGAAAGCTGCAGATTTTCCTCATCTTTATCTGCGGTTGTTCACCTTGTGAGCCAGAGGAGAAGAGGGGAACATTTCTTAAGAGGGAGGAGGCATATAGCTACGAAGTGCCTGGCTCCTACTTCAGTACTTGAAACTGCTTTTTGAAATAGGCTTTGTATGTAGGTCTCACTGAGAATGCAGGCTGCAGAGTTTGCCTTTTCTATCAAAATACTGTATTGCGTAGAGTATTCAAAAGGCAGGAGAAAGAAGAAACCAAGGTAGATTGGCTTTATTCTAAACATAGAAAGCTTTCTGCATTGTCAGTGCATCTCATTCACATGGTGAAGAATATCCACGTGCAAGTCATCTCTGTCTGAGGAGAAAATACAGGGAAATGCACTGGAAAGCTTTCTGTATTAAATAAACTTCAGAGTCTAGTTTATGTCCTAAAATCTAGCATCTCATCCTCTTTCAGTAAGCAAAAGAGGAACAGATCTTCATCTTGTACATAAGGATAGCTCAGGATTAATTTTGCAATCAAGAGTTTTTAAATAATAATAAGCACGTAGTCCTTGGTCTGGGGTTTCACAGAACTTAAGCAAGTGATAGAGTTGTTGGGTCAGGGATATGACAGGACTTTTTTTGTAATCTAATTTTTCCAAAATATTTTGAAGTCTTATTTACTGTGATTTTACTGTAACTTGAGGAAGCAGTCAGGATTTCATCCTGGTGTTGGCTGAATAATTTTTCTGTGTGCCTTTTCTGTTTGTCCTTTATGTGGCCTTTCTTCCTGAATCTATTTTGAAAATTAAGACCTGGTTGTTTCCTACTAGTAGATAAAATTACTGGCACAGATGAAAAAGATACATCAAGGAAAAATCTTAGTCTTGGTTCCTGTATCCTTAATAGCTAAAATTTTTTTCCCCTTGCCACAGCCTACAGTTGTGTAGCCAAAGTGATGAGAGGATTTGCATCTTGATGTCTACCAAGTGAGAACTTCATTAAAGTAGTGTAGATTGAGCTGAATTATGCTGACTTGGTGGTTTCTTCCTTGGGATGCCTTATTTAATTTTTAAAATCTCTCTTAATTCTTTTATTACTTACATTATTGGATTTTTTTAAAGGCTTTGTTCTGTACGCAACCAGAACAGGACATGTCAATATTTGTCTTGTGACCACATCCTGCAAAAACGTGACTAGTTAGTCTTGTTGAGACTTTTTTTTAAACATAAACTCAGAATTTTGTAATGTAAGTCATACACTGAGTTGAAAAGCTTTGTGATTTGGTCATGTGAACAAACAGTACATGAAAATAGCTAAGCAAATAGCAGTTAAAACATGGACAATACCTTTCAGTCATGAGGTATTGTCGGTGCTGTTTTCAGATGTGCAGAGGGAAAAGCTCTCAATTGTTCTTAAGTCGGCTGGTAACTCAATCCACATTTGTAGAGCTTGACAACAAAAGGCTTTTTGTTCACAATTTGTATTCATCTAGGACATGCCAATTACTGAGCATAAATAGAACATAGTGTATGAGCAGGCTAATATAACGTTGCTCAATTCATGACTTAACAGAAATCCATAGTTTATATTAAAATATTTAGAATTACAGGTAAAAGCTATTTGTAGGGGGATTTTATATTTCTGTATGACTGAGCATGATGTAATTACTTTGAGGAAGCATATACTGCTGTGTTTGTGGCAGCAAGATGTGCAAGCTGGGCAAAACCCTTTCTGAATATTACTTGCAATCATTTCATTAATTTAGTGAGGCAATACTGACTGGGGCAAAGCCAGTGGGTGCTTGATAAAAGAAGCAAGAAGACCTTTTACTCCTGCTGTTTGCAAATAAAGCATACTAAAGAAAATTATTCTAATGCTTTCCCCAAAATTTTTTCAATTGCACCAAGCTTTGCTATCAGTGTAGTTTCATGACCATGTGTGATTTGCATGTTAAGTAAGCATGACTGACTTTCTCTGCTGGGCCATTCAACAACATGCATCTTCTTACTGTTGGTGTGGTACTTGTGCCTTCCATGATGTTTACAAGAATTGGCATGCTTTTTGTAGGATATTACCCTAGTCACAATGAATGAGCAGGAACATGGGTGAAACTGTAGAAGATTTGGCATGTACAATTTTGCTGATGTTTTTCTGTTTATTGCATAGTGAGAACAAGAACCTGGTTAAACAGGGACTAACTTGAAAGAACAGGAGGAAATAACATTTGATAAAACACTTGCCCCCTCATATGATGTTTTAAATTGTGTTAACTGTACAAGTCATGTTCTTGATTAGAATAGATGTGTCCAAAGACAAAAGTGTAATGGTTCCCAATCTGTATGAAATACACTGAGTTGGTGGGTGTGATCTGATAAATGAGTGCATCAGTTTAAGTTGTCAGCTTGGGAATTTTTTGCGGAGTATGGAACAGAAATGTTGAGGTTTTTCTCCGCTTGAGAAACGTGCAAGCTGTCTTGCTAGTGGAAAGGTATGCATGGAGGGAAAGCACTGAAAAAGAATAAACAGAAGATTTTAAGTTCTTTGTCAGTGTGGTGTTCTTATGTTGGTTGCTGGTTTGAACTCCTGTGTGTATTAAGACTGTGTTCCTTTTCTGTCCTTTTTCAGGTAGTGGTGCTACAGCAGTTGTCCAGGCAGCACTATGCAAACCCAGGCAAGAACGTGTAGCAATAAAGAGGATCAATTTAGAAAAATGCCAAACCAGTATGGATGAATTACTTGTAAGTAACTCAGAGGGAAGCATATTACATGGTGACTGTCTTCTGTTTTGATTTTGCTTTTTGCTTGGTACAAGAGTGAAAGTAGGATTTTATGCAGGATAATGGTGAGAAAAGGATTTGAAAATAATCTGAAAGAGGTATGCCCTTCCCCTAAAAATATGTTTTACCGATGTATATTTTCTAATGCCACAAAAACAAGAAGTGCAAATTTGCATCTTGGGATTACCAACTGTTGAGAACTGTGGGAAGAACCTTACCCCTTGTTTTCTGGAGACTCAATTTTCAAGAGATTACTGTCTGGTTGACTGTCTTAATGCTGAGGAAAGATACATTTTCCTTTGGTTAAACCCTGATTAAAAATATAAAGGTAAAATTTAGTAGGTCTCCTTAAAATGTCTAAAGCACTAAAACATGGCAGTTGGATCATTTAGTAATGATAGCTTTTCAGGGGAAAAGTAGGAATGGCTACGCTGCCATCTACACAAGGAAACTCTTGTTAAAGCTAAAAACACGCACTTATCCAATAGGCCATAACAAGCCATTTGAGGAATGCTGTTTGTTTGGGTCACTGATCAGAAGAGGAAGGGACCTGTAAGAGGCCCTTTGTGAAAGGGGCTGCAAGAATTTTTCCTCTGCACTGGTTATGACAATCCAGAGAAAGTCGCAAAGAACTGTTAAAAAACAAAATCTGTTGTTTTCTAATGCTCCTAGTCAGGTGTTTGTAAGACTAGTGCATATTTATATGTAGGCAGTATAGTAAGAGTTGAAGGACACAAAACCGTTCTAAAAGTGAGAACACTCTCTTCTGTTCCACAGGTTATGCTACTGCCTAGAGACTGTGGGCTTTTTCTAATGCAGAAATTCCTGCCTCTGAAGGAAATGATCTTCTCAGCAGGGAATTGCCAATGCAAAAGATATCTTGAATTTGATACAGAGGGTATGGTCCATCCAGTTTCTTCAGATAAAATGGCTTGTTTACAGTGGAGGACCCAAAATGCTCTTCCCCTGGTCATTGATGGCATTCGCCTTCAGTTTATGCAACAGCTTGTATGGGACATTGTTGTGTTTTTTAAAAGAGGATTGTGGTAGTGGAAGCTACCTCTGAGGCAGTGAGATGTCTGTCAACTAAAAACTCAAAAGATAGATTCTGAACTGTGTTCAGAAAGAGAACAGCCCAAGGTGAGATGCCGTATGTGATGTATGAACATCTACAGCCCAGAAAGAACATTTCTATAAAAGCAGAAATACTAATAACTGTAATATAAGATGGTCAAAAATTGATCTTTTTTTTAATTAGAATTTGTACTAATGGGAATTAAGAATTAAAAAGTTACAACAACTAAAACCAGACAAAACTGCCAAAAATCTGCAAGAGATATCTAGGTGGTCTAGAGAAATGACTGCAGTTAATTACCAGTTTGTACAAAGTTACCTTAGCAAGTGCTTAAGTATCTTTACTGCCCACGTCTCCACAGTCTGACAAATGAGGCAATAGGTCTTGAATTTTTGGTCCCATATTGGGTTTTTTTTGGTACGAAGACAACTGTCCATGCCATCTTTTTTTTTTTTTTTTTTTTTTTTTTTAACATAAGTCAATTTCTGCTTTTCTGTGTTCAAATTTTGTGTTTCTTTTATTTGTTGATCTGTTTTGATCTGAGCATAGATTTTGGCTTTCCAAATTTCTGTTTAAGAGTGTAAAAAAAAAAAACCAGAGCCATTCTTTTATTTTTATATATGCATACACACACGTCCATGCATACACATACATAATTAATTATTTTTTTTTTTTTTTCTCCTTCTGTGAGGGCAAGTGTACTTACTCCGACTCAGTTCTAATAGATTTTAAAATTTAGTTTAAAACATAGAGATGTTATTGTGGAAAAGGGCATCATTGACCTCAAAACTCTTGTTACAATCATACCAACATTTTCATTTCAGTTGATAATACATAGAATGCTCTTGCGTTTTGTTTTTTCTGACACCATTTTTGAGTCTGTTCAGTTTTCAGTCACTTACATTTCTGATCAAAGAGTTTCCAGTGGCACAGGGATGTTCTAAAACTCTGTCTGGCCTCTGAACCCGCTGTTTTGTACGATCCTGTGGCCGGGTGCTTATGGCTGGTTTGTAAAGGCACCCTTCACAAAGTCTCAGCTGTGTGGCCTTCAGAGAAGTGGAAATGCAGCCAGCCTGCTGCCCACGTGAGCAGACTTAGGATTTGGGCCAGTGTCAATTAAAATAGAAAGGCAGCGGGGAGAGAGTTTAAATAATACTAAGGTTACACAAACTGCCAACTCCTGAAATTCAATACTCTGTTTCCTGCAATGTCCTGTGTTCTCACTATTGTAAGCTAAATGTAACTGAACCCCATGAGCCAAGGAGAACGTTCCGGTCCTCAGTGTTGTCCTGACAGGGTATCTTCCCCAATCTCCTTACCTCCAGTTTTTTAAAACAAATGAAAAACTCAATAGTATAAACCAGAAAATATTCCACAGAATGGCTTGTTTGATTGAATAGATTTTCTAAGCTGTAAAAAAAACCTTTGAGGCAGGCTGTCCGGAGGAGCCCCTCGCAGGTTCTGCCCAGCCCAGGTGTGGGTGGCGGAGGCCCAGGGGAAGCACCTGCCGGCTGGCTGGGAGCTGGGCCTGGCCCCAAGGGCGCTGCAGCTGAGCACCAAAGGAGCCGTCTGGCAGTTGCTTATTAACTGTGTCACCACTTGCCCTTAGGCCAACACACATATTTTTGTGCAGCTGCTCAGTGAAACTGGATCAGGAATAACCTGGCCAAAAAGAAGTGAGCTTTTAACCTGGGCATGTTTCCTGATGCAGCACACAAATGCTTGTGCTAGCACAAGGCAGGGAGGAGCAGAGGGATGGGGGAGAGGCTTTGGTGCTGTTCAATGTCTAAAGTGGTGTGACTGTGAAGAAGGCTCCAGGGCGATCTCCTGGATGTCCCGCCATAAGCTTTTCCTCTGACAGTGTATTTTAAGTGAATGCTTTTCTCTGTCACCTGTGCATATTGTGGGCCTCAGGCAAATAGCAGGTTTGTGGAGGCTTACCATTCTGTGTGTGACAGGGGCTCTCCAGAACCACAGGTCTGAAATTAATACTTTCCTGACTAAAATTTAATCCCTTATTTCTTGTGGGGTGCTGCTTGTTTATTTTTGTTTTGCAAATACTCTCTTTGGAAAAAGTCACCAAAGCTGAGACACAAGGTGCCTTTGGCTATGGTTATGTGATAGCTCAATTTCTGCCAACAAGCTGATGCAGGCAGGCAAAGCTTTCAAAGCACTTTTTATTTAAAGATGGTTACAGTTCTGCACTATTAATGTGTGAGTAAAATAGATGAGGTGTATTTTTGCCCAGTAGTGGCAGGTAGGCTTTTTGAGCCATTGTTATGTTACCAGCATGGGAAAACAATAAAACAATATGAGAAATGAAATAGTACTATAGAGTTACAGTTAAGATGTGGTATGGATAGCTGAATTAGGAACCTGAGGCAGTAATTGGACTTGTGTTTAAGTTGACATGTCTTCTGGGAAAGGCAAGCGTGCCCCACATATCTTTCTTTTGTTTTCTACATACTGTCCCCGGGGGAGGACTGGGGAGGGGGGGGAAGCTATTTTGCAAATTGCTCAGTTATTCAGGCTCATTGCATGAGTATCCAGGCATTCATCCTTCTGTGTGGCTCAGGGCTCAGAAATTGCCTAGGGAGAAGGACTTTTGACAGCAGGACTAGCTGAATTGTGCCTGACTTAACAGTGACCAACAGGCATCATGAGATTAAATCACAGTCTTTAATACATATAATTAACTTTTTATTAGAAAGCAACTGTGATCTTGAGTGCATTGCAAATAACAACAAAACCCCTCTTTCAGTCACTTGCTGAATTGAGGTTGAAAATTGAAAATGGCATCTGTGGCAGCTTTAATTAATTTAAGCGGGACTGCCGTAGTGCCTGCCTTGTGCCAGTGCTAGTGAGTCAGCGTGTAAGACGGGTCCACCTGAAAGCAGGTGCTTTTCAGAGAGGGAGGGGAGATGGAAGAGTTTGGGTTTTAGCTGGATTGGCTCCCTGACTGGCTTACCCTCCAGGACCGCTAGCACCAGGGATGGATGAGGGCTGCGTGGCTGGAGGTGGAGAGGGAGAAGTAGGGCTGTAGGAGCTTAAGCTGGTGTCAGGCCAAACTCTCCGGTACAAAGGAGGCCTAAATGCTCCTACATAAAGGATTGCCAGGGTAATGAGAGCTGCTGGAAAGGTGTTAGAGAACAATTATGTGAAAGACTGAATAGAAAAAGGACTCTGCTTGAAATAACAGATACAAGGCAGCCATTCTTAATGTGTACAGCTGTGGCATGTTGTGGATGGTGTTACTTGGTAGTGCCACGTTGTGCATCTGTTGGTGACTGTGTACTCCTCTAGTCAGTTGTTTCCTCTGACTTTTTGTCTGTAACATTGCTTTTTCCTTTTGCACTTCTGTTTGCGTAGCTCTGGTGTCCACCTGTCCATCCCACAGTAGCCAAGCCAGCGATGCTGTGTCCTTTGTCCGAAAGCTTCCTTCCTCCTTTCCCAGCTTCTCCCATTCTGTTCTTTTCATATCCCTTTTGAACTGGAAAGGCACTAGGTTTTGCTCTTTCCTTGTGTTTTGTTGTCCAGCCTGTGCCCGCACTTTCATCTCTTGGAGGCTGCTCATTCTTCATTGCTCACTCTGAATTTGGGACTTCAACAGTAATTTCTTTGCTGCTCTCAGAAGAAAATTGCAGTTATGCCTGTATCTCCTGGGCAAACCTCCCTCATGTTCTTTGCAATAGTGTTTTGTCTTGCACGTAGATCTATAGGTAAACTGAAAAGTTTTGGTGCCCTGATGCATTTTCTGCACATACTTCAGTTCTTTTATAGTATTTCACTTTGGAAACTAAACTTTCGCACTATCCAAACGGAACTGATAGCTGGCTGTATTATGTTTGTCTTTTTATTTCTTACAGAAAGAAATTCAAGCAATGAGTCAATGCAATCACCCCAATGTGGTGACCTATTATACATCTTTTGTGGTGAAGGATGAACTTTGGCTGGTTATGAAGCTGTTAAGTGGGGGTAAGTTACTGGTTTTACTTGTTTAGCTACAAGGAAATAGTATGATCTTTTCCTAATGTACCTTCTTTGAGTTAATTGACCTAAACCAAGTAAGGAGTGGGGGGAGAGACTACGTAGGATGAACCTTTAGACATAGGTGTGTGCAAGCTTAAATAGTTTGTATATATATATTGATAGTACAGGCTAAGAATTACTGAGATAAATTAATTGTGTTGATCCAGCTCCTGTAATTTTTTATTCTGAATCAATATATTCAAATTCTCTATTAAGGGAAAACTGATGAAAACTAAGTCATTTCTGTCAGTGTGGCCTTTTTTTGAGTTTCTCTGGAATCCACTCTATTTTTGTAAAATGCATATACTTCTGATTTTATGATGAGTGTTTCTCATTCCTTATTCAAGGAAGATTCTTCCTAGGACAGGCATTATACATGTTGCATCCTTTTTATTGCTTAAACTAACCAAACACTCCCTACAGTTTTTATGATGATGGTTAATGGTATAAAAATATTTGGTTCTGGGAGAGGAAAAAGGGGCTGAACTGAATGTGCTTGTGGCTTAGAAAAGTGAGGCTCCAAAATAAGATGTGATGGTCCTGGTTGCTACATGATGTTCTTCAAGAGTAGTCTTGATGGCAGAACACTACTGCACCATGATGCTAGAACACCAGGATGGGAAGTACTCATGAAATAACACTTGTTATGTCACATTTTGTTGAATTGTTCAGTTCAATCAAAAGCAAGCATAGGTCCTGAGAGAAACCAGTGATTCATGACAGGAATTTACTGTGAGCTGTTGAAAAATGCTTGGATAAAATGAAAAAGTTGCTATTAGATTCCTTGAAATTTATAGTTGAAGTTCAATGTCAAACTGGATGTCACTAGGGATGTTGTCATTGTTTGTTTGCAGAGAATATCTCCTTCCAGTCTTGCAGCTGCAGTTGATGTTGTGAACATATGAACCATAATCTAAGCAGGATAATAAACCAAAACCTTTGCTGTACATGTCTGTTTAAATGTGGGATACTCTGGAATTTTTAATAAGTTGTAGTTTAGCAAGCTGTTAGAAGATCTTTCTAGTGGATCATTGAGTGTTACAGTATTCTTGACAAAAACCAGTGCATTGTTTCTCATTTGAAAGTGTGCTTTATTCTGAGAACGAGTTACATGAGGTCTTTACACATGCATGCAAAGGTCTAAATTTCGGTAGCGTGTAAAGAATGAAGAAATATAACTTTCTCAATAATCTGCTATGATAATGCTGTATATATGCTTTTTTTTTCCCTGAATCTGCAATATAGGTTCAATGCTTGATATAATAAAATACATTGTCAACAGAGGAGAGCACAAAAATGGCGTGCTTGAAGAACCCATAATAGCAACAATTCTTAAAGAAGTTTTGGAGGGCTTAGACTATCTACACAGGAATGGGCAAATTCACAGGTAGGAGCATATACACAGTGAAAAGCATTTTCTAAGCTGTGTGTATAGTTTGTTGATACTGGTCAGCTGCAGTTGCTTGGCTAAGTGAATTGTACTGCCTCTTTCACATACTGTAAATGTGATCAGTATTTATCAAATGATAACAGTCGGCAGATGCTGCAATTTTTGCATATCCTCATATATTCCTATATATTCAATTTCCGTGAATTGTGCGGACCCCCTGGGATGATCTATACATATCTGCTGTAGCACTCCACAGGTTGCTTCCACTGTTTGGTTGTTGGAAGTGCTGTACTCTGAGCTCCCTGATTAATTTTACTGAGGTGAATTTGCCTTTTAAGGAAGGTGCTTACGACAGGCTGTCTGTTTCAAGCAGTAGCCTTTTACAAGGGAATCTTTTAAACAAAAACAGATTATCTGCAGACAGAACTCTGAGAAAAGAGGTAGTGCAGATGTAGCACAGTAATTGTTCTTTATGTGTACTTCTTATGTCTAGTAGTATAAATCAACTGCCTCTGATGTAAATCAAGAACTATTTCCTCCTTTTGCAGAGAGAAAATTGAGATAAATGGAGAAATAAAGAACAATTATCTTGACTTCTGGTCTGGAATGCCAAAGATCTGCCACAAACCTTAATTTATAGTCTTCTGTTAAGATGATATTGTTGCGGAGAGAACATTCATTAGCTTTTAAGGATAACAGGACCCTTTTGAGGTCGGATTTGGGAATTCCTCGTATTCTTAAAGGACCTTAAAAAGATGAGAGAGATCTATTTGTTACATCTGAGATTTCTCCATTTTAATAACATCTAATTTGTAAACTCTGCAGTACCACAGAACTCCTATTCAAGACAATACAGTGTGTGTTCCTTTTCCCGTGTATATTGTGGATGAAACTTACAGTAGTCCAGGGAATGCTGTATGAGGTGGTATTTGCCAGTTGGAGATGCTTTCAAAATTGTTCAGGGATTTTGTTCTGTTTTTTAGAAGCATTCTTGTTTATGTGTAAGGGAACAAGTTATGTTTCCTTTCAGTAGCAACGTGTTAATTATTTTCAGTAATTCTTGAAAAGATTTATTTGCTTAAATTTTTAGTGTGTGTTCTGTATGAAAGGTTTATCCTGTGCATTAGGAATGGGATGCACATTTCTATCAAAAAAACCCCAAACCAGCCAGAAGGGTTTCTTCTTGACGTTATTCTACTATTCATACATATGAATAGAAACATGAAACAGTTGCTGTTTCTGTCTTTTAAATTTTAAAATTTTATCTTGTGAAACTAATTAGCATGCAATATTTATTTATTTATTTATTTACATAAAATATGCACATAGAATCATAGAATCATTAAGACCTCAAGGATCAAGTCCAACCATCAACCCACACCACCTAACTCACTGAACCATGTTCCTAAACACCACATCTACACGTTTCTTGAACACCTCCAGGGATGGTGACTCCACCACTTCCCTGGGCAGCTTGTTCCAATGCCTGATCACTCTTTCAGTGAAGAAATTTTTTCTAATATCTAGCCTAAACCTCCCCTGGTGCAACTTGAGACCATTTCCTCTTGTCCTATCACTTGTTACTTTAGAGAAGAGGCCAGCACCCACCTCACTACAACCTCCTTTTAGGTAGTTGTAGAGAGTGATAAGGTCTCCTCTCAGCCTCCTCTTCTCTAGACTAAACAACCCAAGTGCCCTCAGCTGCTCCTCATCAGACCTGTGCTCCAGACCCTTCACCAGCTTCATTGCCCTTCTCTGGACCTGCTCCAGCATCTCAATGGACCTGCTCCAGCACCTCAATAATTTTGTATTTCAATAAATTCATACATATGTAATTTCATACATAAAAGTAACCTCTGTTTGTACATTCTAGAGATTTGAAGGCTGGCAACATTCTTCTGGGTGAAGATGGCTCTGTACAAATAGCAGGTAATGGCGGTGGTAAAGTAATGGCTAAATAAAAGAAAAAGGTAGTTGCATCTGGATTAGGGCCAACGGATGCGTTGGCTTTTAACCATTCCTTTTGGAGTGCTGTAACTGCAAGTTTTCCAGTTTCAGATTTTGTGATTCTTGGTTAATGATACATGATTTGGAAATTATTCTGTGTTTTTCTGTGTGCCATCAAATATATAGGGAAACTTTTAAATATCCTCTTAATGTTTCCTTTTGAATCATCCATAAACAACCTTGCAAATGTCAGCAACTTATATTTCTGTTCAAGTTTATTTCATTTATTTCTGCAAGTAATTGTAATGGATTTTAGATACTCAAAAATCTGTATATCTGGCGCTTCCTGAGGACCTTGGCTCTAACTTAACTAGTCACTGAGGTGCATGAGGTATATCTCACTAAGAATTACTTGTGGCATTTCTGCCATTTGTCGTGCAATGGTATCGGTTGGATACAGTTATAGCATCTTCTTCTTCAAATATATTCTGAATGTATCTATATGCTTCTTGAGTGGTAGTCTGTAAGAATCAAATAATTTGGTTTTCATAAGAGCTTAAGTACTGCGCAAGACCCCATATCCCATCTCTCAAGTTAGTATCAGTTATCTGGAAAATAGAGTGAGCAGGTGGTAATACGGGTCCCCTCTCACAGGGTTGTCCCAGGCCTTTCACAGTTTATATACAGCTGGTGAACCAGCAATGAAAGCTTTGTTTAGTAGTCCTCAGTAGTGAAAACGGCTACAGCCGAAAGTTCTTTTTTTTTAATATAAGCAATGCTTTCAAAGTACTGTGTAAACATATATTTTGAGGACTTTAATATGCCAATGTCTGAAGTCTATGAAAATAGACAGGAAACGATTGACTGGCAGGTGAACCATTTATTGATTAGAGCAGTTTAAAATCTTCTATTTTGAGTTTAAGACTTTTTAAGTAGGTAGTCAATTTAACAGACTTGAGTTTTGATAAGATAGTTAATATTTATTCCCTTGATTATACCCTGTGGTTGTCTTCACTTTGTATAGCACTTTGGGCAGCTGCTGAGATTCTAGGTCTGTTTTATTCAAGTATTTTTTTAGATGTTCTCCTATTGTAAAGGAGTAGATGTCCAGACAACCAACTTAATTTAAAAAAATAATAGTAACCTAAAAGTTGGAAGATAAAAAAATCTTATGAGTGATCTGAAATAAAGCTGTTGACTTCAGATTATTATTTTCACACATAATCAAATCTACTCTCCCAGTAATCAGATAACATTCAAACAACAGCATCACTTATCCCTTTCTAGTTCAACTCCAGGGCTTGGTTTCTTGACCTTTCCCTCCTTTTTGCTGTAGGCATCTTAATGAGTAAGGCTTTAATTTTTCTGCTAGGGCATTCAGTGCATGAAAGACTGAGGAAGTTCAGTGGCTAGATAGATACGTGGAATGTGTCTTTCTGTGATGCGTTATTTTAATACCAGGTTATTTGCAGTCTTCAGGTGAAAAGTGCAGCAGTGTCAAACTTGTTTCTTTGTTGGTGGGGGGCTGTTCTATTTGGGACAGCTGAACACTGCGCATGAACGGAAAGCCAATTTTAAATGTCAAAGAGGCTGAAATTCATCCTCTGTACATCTTTTTGCCTTGACAAAGTAAAATCTCCTTTCGTCTTTGGAGAACAGACATCTGATATTTTCCTTCTTTTTATTTGCTAGAAGAACTTAGGTTCTTTTGGCTGCTCATTCTCCTGCACCCCAGGCTTCTATAATGAAAAGATATAGCACACGCTGCTAGTATGTATGAGTAGCATTTGAAGACCCAATTGTCCAGCAGCATTTCTGGGTTCCAAGGGGCTATGGCTCACAAATGAAGCTTAGCCCAGTGTTTCTCTGACAAAAGATTTTGTGCAGATACAGAAGAACATAGATTCTTCAAAGAATCTATGAGCTCTACAGAGACCTCTGATTATGGACCTCAGAAGATCTGCATGGAGAATTTGCTCAGTCTTTAGTGGGAAAGAGGAAAATACAAATTTTTTGTTTAAATTTAGAAGACTTATTTTTAAAGTACAAAATTCCTCTGGACAGAGCGGGAAACTTCTGACATTCACAAATACAGTGTTAAATAGTCACTACAGTTCCTCAACTCCAACATTCTGTGTAAAGCTATTGGGATTGTAACATCTGGTGCTTTGGGCAAACAAGATAGTTGGTGCTTCATCAGGGTTTCAGCCTTCTAAGCCTGAATTGCCTGTCAAAGGTCAAAATATCAAAGAAACCGGTAAAGGAACAGATGTGTGAGATGAGTTAAAGGAGCTTATAGTAAAGAGGAATCATACAGAGATCCTGACCTAGAACTTAGTTTTGGCTGAGACTTGGCCAAGAGCCCCAGCCCTGGCTGAAGTGAAAAAACTGTCCGGAATGAAATGTTTTTGCAGCCTGTGCCTTCCCTTAGTGGGCTTCTTGCAGCCCAGCTTGTTTAGAGGCCGTAGGCTTCATCTCTCTCCCAGCCCTATTAACTCTGGATGTTGGCCTTGGCCAAGGCTTGGCTAAGTGCCCAGCCCTGTCTGAGGTGAAAAAGATGTTAGGCAATAAATGATTTGTAGGCTATGCTTATTTGGGCAGCTCAGATTCCTTTAATTTCAGAATGCTTTAGTAATACAGTTAAATCAGGGCTCTTAATTAAATTTGCTTTTTCTTTGGTATTAGCTGTGACTTGTAGTACCTAACACTGTTGTATTGTTCAGCTCTTTCCTTGTAATACATTACCCTTTCCTCTTTATTTAACTTGTTCTCAATAGTACTTTGTCTCCTATGTGATAGGAAGCTTGCCACTGTAGGTCATGTCTTTTCGTAAATAACCTGTATTTGTGAAAGCTGGGTCTGGGATGGGAAATTAAAGTCTTGTTTTTATTGAATAGCTATCAAAGCGTTCTTTATCTCTGTAAACATACAACAGTGTTTGACTAACATTATAGTGAAATGTTCACTTGACTTAATTAAATACTCATCACATCTTTCTCAGTGAGATGTTACAATATTTCATTTTGAAGCTTATGCAAGAAGAGATTTTACTTATGTTTTTGGTTCTTTTTTTTTATTGTCCTCCCTCACCCATTTGTGTTTGTTGTTTATTGTCCTTTTCAAAATTCATGTTATGTTAATAGGGAAGAACAGCGGCAGGGGAGCAAAGGCTAAGTCAGGATTTTAGCTCTATATTTCGGTTCCTGAAAGGAGCAGTTAACAGTTGTCCAATGCAAACTATTTATCTTTACTGAAAGGATATTTTTTTTTTTCCATTTTGCTCCTTTATTTATGCTTTTATTTATTTATTTTTTATTTCTGCCTGTTCAGCTTTTCCTTATATGCAGTAGTTCCTCTTTGGAAAACTGTTTTTAGGGCATTAAAAACTTAGAAGCTGGTGTTTCTGAGACTGTTCATGCTTTTCAGAAATACAAACAAAACCTGTCTATTCTATAGCTTACAAATTTTGGGTAAAAAATGGGTTTCTTATTCATCAGGCAAGCTGCAGGGAAAATGAAAGAGTATTGCTTGAAGCTTGCTTCTTATTTTTCTGATATATTGCTCTGTGTTTTAGTGATGTGGAAGAGGTCCAGAATTTGAGTCTGTGATGCTTAATGGTTGGTTAGTGGAAAGTAATGATAAAACTAAATTTTCTGTAGTTACTCTTTTTTTTTTTTTTTTTTTTTTTTTTAACCTTAAATCAGGGTACAATAGGGAAGCAATAGAAAAATAAAAATTGAAGTAGGTCTATAGTAAACTACTTGACTTCAGTATAACTGAATTGTAAACAGCACAGTCTAAAATAGTTTTCATATAGTTCCATTCAAATGTCAGTATTTCTCCATACTAGCAGATGCAAGCCTTTCAAAGCTTGGCTCAGAGTGCTCATTTGAAAACTGTAAGTAGCAGATGTACTGGAGTCCTTTGTAACCATATTCAGGAAGACACATACTAGGAGGCTAAACCTGAGGGTGTCCTAGTGCAGGTCACCCAGGTAAAACTATACCATCTATTCCATAGCATGGGCAGTGTGTCATGCAAAAAGAGATAGGCTGTGCAACAGAGGGTTCCTATAAGTAGACCTTTATGAACTCACTTAGTTTCTAAAGTGTAAAACTTTTGCTTTATTATTAGTAGTTTAACAGATTTCGATTTTTTGCCCCTTCCTAGATTTTGGCGTTAGTGCATTTTTAGCAACGGGAGGTGATGTTACTCGTAACAAAGTAAGGAAAACATTTGTTGGTACTCCGTGTTGGATGGCCCCTGAAGTAATGGAGCAGGTATTCCTATGTTAAAAAAAATACATTTTTTGTCTTTAATTTTTGGAACTTGAGACATCACCACCTTGTTTTTCCTTTTTGGTTCTGTTCCAGGTGCGAGGTTATGACTTCAAGGCTGATATGTGGAGTTTTGGGATAACAGCCATTGAGTTAGCAACAGGAGCAGCACCTTATCACAAATACCCTCCTATGAAAGTAACAATCACTTTGTATTACTTAATGCTGTTAGCTGTATTAGTAGTGCTGCTAGACAGCACTACTTCATTTCCAATAGCAACCCAAGATATCTGAATATATGTATTCTGCTGAATGTTTATTCTCTTTTAATTTCTACATGTTTTGAATTGATTTTGCTTACAGTACCTCTTTTTTTGGGTTTACTGTAGGTGTTAATGCTGACACTTCAAAATGACCCTCCCACTTTAGAGACAGGGGTAGAGGACAAGGAGATGATGAAAAAGTATGGCAAATCCTTTAGAAAACTAATTTCATTATGCCTTCAAAAAGATCCTTCCAAAAGGTAGGTCATTATTGCCATATACAGTGGAATTATTTTTTTAAAAAATATGCATACTACTTGAAGTTCCAGTGTTTAAACATCATCTTTAAGCGTATGATTTGAATTTTGTAGATAACAGTCTTCAGTCATTTTTGTCTAGGGAGAAGAAATTGTCTCTTAATTGTTGCTTAAGTCATCTTCTTCTGGGTTGTCAGCTGAATTTATTTATACTTAAATATACTGTTGAATTAAAGTCTGATCCAACAAAAGTCCTTACCCTACATTTTAATGTCAATATTAAGGCAAAATCTAAATCTTGATGTTATGCATAGATTTAACAAGATTGTTTGGATTGATCAGACAGAACTGTTGATAACCAAACAGTCTCTTGGCTTTTAAAATAAATTGAAAATAAATAAATAATCTTATGTTAATTTTTCTCATTTTGTGACATGAGCTCATGTTGCCTTTGGATATTTCCAGAGAAAGTTACTTATTAAGAGGTATTTATTTTTTACTGTAAAGGTAGGGGCTTCAAGCTTATTTAGAGTTTTCCTCATGTTTATGTAGACAATTGCATATCGTAGTATCTGTGTGATTTGTACTTTCTTTCTATGTTTTGTGAATAGGGTAACCAAGATGATGCAAATATTAAGCATCTATTCCAAAAGCATGCTGAGATCCCAAGTTCCCAGAATGGTTATTTATCCTCTAATTTTTACATGGACCCATCTTTGTAGGTTTCTTGTGCTGAAGAGTTGGAGGAGGCACATTCTAATTAACAGTATTTCCTAAGGATATTTAATACATCACTTTTTTGAAGAGTTTCGGAGCTGGTTGTTTCTGGGAAAAAAAGATTGTTCTGAGAGCGCAATCCTGATTGAGTACTGTGTGGGTCTTTTATGATGTATACTTCTCTTCACTGATGTTACACTAGCTTAAGTCCACGATGTTGTAGGGAGTCGAAAAGGTGGCAGCAGCAATACGAGAGAACAAGTATAACAAAGAAAAAAGATTACGTGGCAACATCTTTATTCTTGAAAGCCTTCAAATTCTTTTTTTTTTTTTTTTCACTAAAGGATCATTTGTGTACTGTTTTCAGATTCCCAAACCCCTTACAACTGATGGTCTTAGCAAGTCCTCATGCTTTAAGCTTAGCAGTGCAGTTTGGCTGCTTACAGATAAGAATAAAATATGTTCTGGATAATCCAGCTGCTTTTAGTTTCCAGTGTCCACTGAAAATGCAAGAAGTAAATAATTAAAATGGTTTTCCTTCTCTCTTCTCTGCTTGAATACATAACACTGAGTTACCTGATCTGTAGTTATGACACCAGTGTTGAAACAACAGTGTTTAAATAAGTATGCTAATTTATCACACTGATATTTAAATGTGCAATATCTTCATGCTTAGTATTGTCTTGAATTGAACAATTAGACCAGCAGATAGGTGATTAGATCTGTGTGCCAGTTACTCTGAGGAGCAAGTGTGTTTATATTGTGGGGTCATTGCTATTTTTTATGTTTCTCCCAAGTCAGGATTTAATTTTTCACGTAGATACGTCCATAGTTATCGTGTCAATTGTGGGAGAAGTGCCTGCTCTTTGTGGCAGATTCTAGGGCTGGCATTACACTGTTGTGTCAGACCATGATGTTTTTCTTTTGGGGATCTGCATGTGGGTGTTTCTCTCTCCCCAGTGCCAAGGATGCTGCTTACAGTCCTCGGCTGCAATTCACTGCTGAGGCCTGTGTAGAAAACAGGCCAAGAAAGCATGTCCAGACCAGTTCAGAAGTGTCTGGCATAATTAATGGTAGAGGAATGGAGAACACTAGTTTGGATAAAACTTTACTAAGAATCTAGCTTTTAACTGTGCATATGCCTGTTATGAGATGTGATGGTAGTGGATCACTGAAACTTGTCTTAAACTTAAGAGTTAATTTGAGATAGAACTTTAAAACTTTGACACAGAAACTGTTTGGTTTTGTGTTTTTTTTTTTTTTCTCCTAATCATTTCCCTTCCTTTTTGCTTATCCAAGGTTTATGTGTGAATTGCTGCTAAGCCTGGTGGTCTCCACAAGACCACTAATAAGAATTCCTTTATTGTAGAGTTTGGTGCTTTGGAGGGAAAGGAAAAGAAGTGCTCTATGGAACTACTGTCTGTGTCTAAATTGTATGCTTTTTGTTGATGTCAGGAGTTGTTTCATTATTTCTAGCAGGAGTGAACTGATACATACATACGCACTACTTACTACTTACCTTTTCTTCACTTGCTCTTCAGATCTGTCCTCAGAGGAATAAACTAGTTCAGATTTTGAGGGTTGTTTTGGGACTGAAATTTTCCAAAATGAAACTTTCCACTGTCTTGTCTAGCTTGTGCTATGTTCAATCCTTTGCTTTAATTCAAATGGAAAACTATAGCAGATGTTGCTTCTGTTCATTTAGAAATTATGAATCTTGGAGATTTCATCTTCCCTAAATTTAGCCCTGTCAAAATTAGTCTTGGATAGTGGTATGGGCTCCTTAATGGAAAGGATGCAAAGAACCTGGAGGATTTTGTTTCATCCCAAGAGATGCTTCACTTTCTGTCAAGTCTGCTTCAATACCAGAGTCTGGCTTTGGCTAGATAAGTAGCTTTTTAGATCCGTAAAGCTAGGGGAGACAAATCCTGCTGTTGGAATCACTTCGTTAGCTGTGAGATTGTGATTATCTGTTGAAAACGTCAAAAATATAAACTTGACAGTGATGGTAAGAAAGAGACTTGAACTGCAAGTAAAAGTGAGATGTCTAGGTTTTGATCTTATGATTGTTGCTTTGATTTTTATTTTTCCGTTTGGTTGGAAGATGCTCCTTATGACTCTCTTTTTGTTTTATGCATCGTGTTAATAGTGTCAGTTTCTTGTGAATACCTGCTGACATCTGTGAAGTAAGAAAATGCTGGTAGCAGGTATTGATGCTACTGTTTGGAAAATGTAATTATTCTTTTATTGCTGTGGAGCGAAGTTCAGAGTCACCTGGGGAAGGACATGATACCTGACTTTTTGTTTGTTTGTTTGTTTGTTTAAGGATAAAATACTTTTGTGTTGAAGAGAAAGGGGGAAAATTGTCAACTTAGAGATTGATTTTTTTCCTTTTTTTATTGGTATTTTTGCTGTAGGGAGGCTTAATTTTTTTCAAGTGTGGTAAGTGAGTATGTGTGAATTAATTCAGTAGCTATTATCGTTCGTTCCCCATTCATACAGTACTAATTCAAAAGTATTAGAGACATACCCTTTAACTAAGGTCTTGTACTGTATTCACTGAGAGGGGTCTTTGTGTTCTGTTCTAATTTATTATTGATCTTTCAGGCCCACAGCAGCAGAACTTTTAAAATGCAAATTTTTCCAGAAAGCCAAGGTAAAACGTTTAACCCTATGAGTAAATTTTGCTCTGCCTTAAAATCTACATGAAATTCCTTCTTTCCTTGTGTTGATTTTTAACTTACCAAATGTTGGTTTTGCAGAATAGAGAATACCTGATTGAAAAACTTCTCACTAGAACGCCTAATATAGCACAAAGAGCAAAAAAGGTGAGTGTATTCATATCTTTTTCTTGACTGGTATGCAAGAGAAAGCAGCGACTGTTCAGTTACCTTACATTTTAACTCACTAACTGAACCATTCTCTTATGCAGTCCTTCAAAGATGCTGACTGTTGAATGAATCGTTTCTTAAGCCCAGGTTTCTCCAGGAAGCCCTGAGGCATTTTGGCTTCCTTTCTAGCCTTGACAAAATGATACATGGTATTTGTCATCATACATTATGTGATTTTTTTTTCCCACTCCCTCTTAGAAAGCTATAGGTCAAATGGTTGTGCAAATAAAAAGTGATCTGCAAGCATCTAGGTTCATGAACTGCAGAATTAATCTCTTCATTGATTACCTAGAGAAAGGGTGAAGATATTATAAATGGTATTTGTTGAGGACTACCTGGTCCTTTGTATTATTCTAAATGTGACACCCGAATATATAGAAGTTGGGTCCAAACTCTGCAAGACTGCTGCTGAGTTATTCAGACCAGTGGAGCCTTATCCCACAGGTGATGGAGTTAAACCCATAGCTATGGCGTATGCTGGTATTTCTGTGGTGCATTGGGTGCTTGTGTAAATGAGTTTACCAGGTGATGTGCAGCAGAACTATCGTAGTTTAAACCCAGCTAGTGGCGAACACCGTATAGCCACTTGCTCACCCTTACCCCTCCCAGGGATGGGGGAGAGAATTCACAGAATCACAGAATGTTAGAGATTGGAAGGGACCTCGAACGATCATCTAGTCCAATCCCACTGCCGGAGCAGGAACACCTAGATCAGATTAAAGGGGTAAAGGGAGAAGAGACTCTTGGGTTGAGATTAGAAGAATTTAATAACTAAAATACAATAAAATTGAAAATGATGATAATAATAATAGTAGTAATAATAGTAATAATAATATACAAATATACAAATGAGTGCAGCTGCTCACCACCATGACCAAGGCCCAACCCATTCCAGCTAATGATCCCAGAGCAGAGAGTCCAGAAACCACAGTACCAGAAAAGAGAGAAGATCCTGAGAATCCGAGGGAGAGAGAAAGAGATGACTGAGAGAGGGAGCAAGCTTCTGGACGGACGCTCATTAGTATACTGGGCATGGCGTGCATGATATGGAATATACCATTGCCTAATTTGGGTCTCAATCCTAAATGTAAGGTTAAATCCTAAGCCAGTAGTTGTGGGCTATGCTCCAGCTATGCTCCCTCCTCTTGTGCACCTGCACACTGGCAAAACGTGAGAAGCCAGAAATGTCCTTGGCTCTCCGGGCAACAACTATAAACATCGGTATGTTATCAACCTTCTTCTCAGCACAAATCCAAAACACAGCCTCTTACTAGCTGCGATGAAGAAAGTTAACTCTGTCTCAGCCAAAACCAGGACAAGAACTGAAAAAAAAAAAAATTCTCAATAGGCTTAACAGGTAAGTATCTTAAAACTTAAGTATGAAGCAAGCTGCTGTTCATAAGAGCTAATGAACACAAGCAAATGTAGACTCCTGCTGGTTGTGTGTGAGACATTATGGAACTCCCTTTCTGTGGTGACTTAACTCATGGTGTCTCTCGGTATGAGGAACCTGCTTGGAGATTGCTGAGCCTCTGCAGGTTACAGGGTAGGGTGCTGAGTCTGGCTTTTAAAAACAGGTTTTCTGGGAGGATGTTTCAAGGAGGGCAGCTCAGGAAATAAACTGTTTCAGCCATTGCACATCAGTTAGGCTTTGGTTACTTGGACTGGCACTTTTAAGATTTTCTGTTGTCTTTGTGAGTATCAATCTGGCATAATTCTGCAACACTGAATTGTTCCTACAGCTTGTGGCCTATACTTGGAAGAGTCAGCCAGATCTGAATGTTTTAAGTTATTTCTGATCTTCTTTAGGTGAAAGTAATTGTGAAATCGGTGTCAGTGGTGGGGCTTTGTGAGAGGCTGGAGTAAGAAAACTGCAATGAGAGGGCTTGGAGAAGGTGTAGCATGCTGAGCAGTTTAGCATCTGCAAGGTGCACAGGCAGGGTAGGAGTAGTTCAGCCGTTTGGCCATGTGGTGGCAGCAATGCCCACATAAAAAATCATCTAACTAGGGGAAAAATCGTAGTTGTTTTTCATTTTAGATCTTAGGCCATACAGGAGTAATTTAGTCATATTCTAGCACCAGCTAGGTTTCTGATAGATCATGTCACTTGTGAGATTTGTCTCCTAGCTGTGTCCTCAGGTCAACTTTAGAGACTGCATGTTAACTCATACATACATGTATGTATACTTGTTTCTTTAAGTAACTTAGCATCTAGAATTGCAAAATAAATGCAGAGTAGCCTCCCATACACCACCAGAAATAGTTTTCTGAATGACTTTTTGGACAATTCTTTCTAATTTGGAAGAGTGATTCTTAAAGCAAAGCGGTATAGTGCTACAGACAAATTAATAGGTCTACAGCATAAATGGAAGAAAAAAATCTAGGTTTTAGCTAGTGAAAATGCTAAATTGTTTATATTTTAAAAGGATACAATATTAAAATTCATCAGGGATTTAAAATTTAATTCACTTGTTACAACTTTGCATGTAGCTGCTGTTTTAAGATACCATAAAATATAAGTGTATTTTAATGTTAAAACTGTGGGGTTTTATTTAAAAAAACTTGTGTAAGTAGAGGTTGGTTGCTCAAACATTAACATGTAAAATGTCTAAGAGGTCACTCTTGGAAGAAGTAACCCCTGTAATGGAAAAAAAAATGTCACTATGGCAAGACATGGGAAGGAGCTGGTGTCATTACTGCTTAAATTATCTTGTGTAGCACTTGGTGTGAGATGCCTGTAACTAGTGATCTGTAGCACTTCTGCTAGCATAGATGTCAGATCTGCCCTGCAGTAATTTATTTTTTCTTGTGTTTACCACATGTATGATTAGTTTGCTTTGTTTCCCAGAACTCCAGGCTCAGTTTAGTTTTAACTTTCAATTCTTTTCTCTTGACGTAGTGTTCCCATGTTTTGCTTCTGCCTTTACAGCATATACTTGGCAACTGTTTTGACTAAATATGAATTCAGGTTTCTTTGTGAAATCCTGTAAGCAGGCACACATGGTCTTGTATGTGTAAGGAAAACATTTGATGCTGTAAAAATTTGTTCAGTTTTAAAACCCAAATTGATAATTAAACAACACCTGTCTTGTGTGTTTTAAAATACTGCTTAACATCAGAGTAGTAAACTACATCTTTGTGTACATATTCCCCCTGTCCCAGTGTTTATTTATTTGCTTTTAATTCTTCTAATTTTGAAATTATGCTCTTCTTCCTGGCCCTATCCTACTGATTAAGGATGACACTGAAACACTTCTGGAACTGACTTGCCCAGGAGAAACATGTCTTGCCTCTTTCTGTGCAGAACCTGCCTAAGTATATACCGGTATTGACCCACAGAAGTGAGTGTTACACCACGCAACTTCTTCCTTGCAATTCTGGGTTTCATTAATGTGATTGTTAATGTGAGAGCATTGCTGGTGTCAAGAAGGACTGCAGAAAAGGCTGTGGTGGATGGTCTGAGCTCAGTGTGGTCTGGTAAGCGGGGGGTGTGCTCTGAGGCCTCCCTTTTCTCATTGATGGAAATGTGGGAGCCCTGATTGCAGCCTCTGCCTTGTTAGGTGGTGTGATGGTAGAGCAGCCTGCCCTGTCCTGCTTGGATCAGGGCTGTGTACACCACTGTTACACAACAGCTTAGCGAGAGTTTAGATACACTGTTAACCCATGTTGAAGTAGCTTTAATTTTCAACTGAATGCTAAGTCATTTCATTTGTGATTAGAATTGCTATATTGGAATAGAGGAAATTTGAAACAGCTTCCGGAATTCCACAGTCAGTTTTGAAATCTTGTCACAGTAAAACATTAATTATAACTGTGAGTACTTTTTATGCCCAAAGGCCCTGGGTCAATTTTGTGGTTTTATAATCCTGTTTCTTTAATTTTGAAAATCTCCTGCATGACCGCCACTTTTACAAACTGAACAGGGAAAAACATGTATCTGCATTTCATTTTATTGCTGTCTGAAGTGCTGCTAGTAAAAAAGATAGAAATCTGAGTAATAATTGGACTTGAATTCTGTTTTTGGGGAAGGTGGTATTGCTCTGGACTGTTAAAGAGAAGCCCTTTAAAGCTTGGCATTGTAAATTACTGGGGAAAATCTGTGGTAGCATAAAGAGATTATTAATGTGAGTGATACCAGTTTTTATTAGAACTTCAGTAGAAATACCCTTACTGATGGGTTGGAATTCTAGCTCTGCAGTACAGCTAATTTAGGGAAGTGATCGTGTTACCTTATAGAAGAAATGAACAGTTCCCTGAATTTAATGAGGAGAATATCATTAGATCCCAGATTTCTTGGACATCTCTGTCAGCATGATTGCATCCTAGCAAGACTTATATATGCAATGTTTCCTTGTTTCAGTAATGGATTTAATCTGATAGACCTCACTAATGATGGATGTTAATACAGCTGGACTCCAGACCTTTTGAAAACCAGAGAACAACGTTAGTTTGAGCTCAGATTATTGATAAAAATGTATATTTATTGCTATGACTCTTTAAACTTTAAGAAATACTTATTTCATTAATGCTAATGTATAAAGAGAAGGAGCATGTGCTATACTGGAACACTTTTTCTGGAAAACAGCAACTGAACTGTAAGTATGTTTTTGGTAAGACTCTGTGTGTGTGAGGCCCCTCCATCACAGAGGATTAATTTTTCAGTTTACCTGGAACACTGCTACAGATGAAAAAGTAGTGCAACTGTTTTTGTATTGTTGAATATTACTAGAAAAAATAGAGGAAGAGATTGGCATTCAGACCATGTTGGGTTTTTTGTTTATTTTCAAGAAGTTGTTGGAAATAAAACTTAACGGAAACTCTTTTTCCATAAAATGTAAATTTGGCAAAAAATCACATAATCAGAAAGCAGTGCCTGCGTTAAATGGGTCGTAGAAGTGGAAAGTGTTTAAGGGGCAGACACGTGCAGTTGCATCAGCTGTGTTTTAACATTTCACATAAAGGAAGATTACTGTCAGCATTTCTGCCAGGTATACTTAAATGCAGTTGTGCTGTAAGATACAAGGAACTTCATACAGTATATGGGTTTGTCCATCCTTTCTTTCATGGTATGTTTTTACCACCTGTATAGAGTTTGTGAAGTTGGATTTTGTACACTCTCAATTTGAGCTAACCAGCACAGAATAGACACGCTTTAAAACAGACTTTGGAATAGTTGGCACAGTTGAGTGGCTTTTATACTTCAGATGGCCATAAGCATCTCTACAATAACTTGTATTCTTGTTTTGTCAGGGTTTAAAAGCTCACACGTAGTTCATCTCGATCATTAAAAAGTAACCCTCTCCAATGTTGGATAGTGTTTTCCAGTTCGTGGGCTGTCATGGTTCAACTTCAGAGTTCATTTGTGCAGTGAATGAGTCACTGTCTCTTGTGTAACAGCATTGATCTGCTCACTAGCTAATGCTGTGTTCGTGACCTGTTGAATTGTTCAAAAATGTCTAGAACACAGACTAACATGAGGTTGGTGTATAATGAGAACTTCTCTGATTAGACCGGTAGCTTTAAATGTTTGACATTTATCTAAGCTGTCGAAACTTTCAGTACTGGAGGAGGGTTCCATTGCTGTGAAATGCAAGTGTAGTGTATTCTTAAAGGTGCTATTGAAGGGGTCCTGGTTGAAGACTCAAGACAGGGTAAAGGAAATCCAGGTGTGCGTGATGCTGGTGGTAGATTCTTTGGTCAGGAAGTAAGTCTTGTAAGTAAGCAGAAGATAATCCTATTTTATTGTCTTGATTTTTAATGATTAGGTTTTCCGTCTGTTGCTGAGAATGTGCAGGAAGGTGCTTGTTTTACGTGTTTGCCTTCTGAGAAATGAAGCCTCAAACACTTCACTCACATGACACCAGATTGCCTCTCTTGGATTTAAAATGGTGTCCTAAGTGGAAAGTGACTCAATGGAATTATTTGTTACTAAGTATGTTCCCAGTCTATAGGCCAAATCAGTAGTGTGTCAATGCGGGCAGCCACAGCTGGCTTGGCAGGGGTCACCTCCATGTCACAAGGTTTCCTGCTGTGCTCTCTTGAGCAAAATGGTAGAAGTCTTTCTATGTATCTTTGTTTGTAAAAGTAACGAGGAGTTTTGGGAGGATGTAGCCATGTGTGTTTCTTGTGTTTTTGTACATTTTTGGGAAGTTTGTCAGGAAGGTCATGCGGAGAGATGAATTACGAAGAGGATTCTGTAAATGCAAGGTGAAGCATTGCCATCTATTACCATTTGCTGAAAGACTAATGGAATAGTTATGTGAGGATTCTTGCTTTCATATGGAGAAGTTAAATCTTTAGCCTTCCTAGTTCTAAAAAAATAAATCAAAGGGAGAAAAAAAAAAAAAAAAGCCCAGGCCCAGCACTCTGAAGTAAAGTAAATACATTTTCCTGGTTTGACCTTGTAAAGCTTTTAGAAGTACAACACAAAAAAATTGCATCCCATTTGTTTTTGACACTCTCCCCCTGGCACTTGTGCTTGATACTGGTGGTATTCTTCAAGTCATAGGGGAGAACTACAAGGGAAGTAGAGGTGAAGCAGGACATCCTTGAGATTGTGCTACCCAGTGGTATTATGGGAGACTCAATTTATCTGAGAAGTGCTCTTGGCTCAAGAAGTTAAAATTATGGCTGGAGCTGCAAACTTCAAGGTTTTAATCAGAACAGGTAGTTTGAGGCTAGCAGAGCAGAAAGATGGACTGGAATAGTAATAGTTCATATGCAGAGTCCAGTTTCTGTTTAGCACTGAAAAGCAGCTCCACGAGAAGATTATTCAAACTGTGCATCTGCAGTTAAATGTAAAGTTACATAGTATATGAACTGAAAAGGGAAAAACATCAACTGGGTGGCAAAAATGTATTCATCCTGGCTGTGCTGTATGGGAGCCATAGTCAGCAGAGGGCAGCCGCCTCTAAAATGCAGGGTGCAGGGTTCAGTCCTTACTGAACTGGAAAGTCATGCAGGCTGGGAGAGCATCTGTGATTTTAAATGCTGTAGCCTGGTTGAATGTGTGCTTCTTGATATTGAACTGAAATATGAACATTGGGGTTTTATAAAATTGGGTTTTATAAAAATTGCAGATTTATTATTTTCATGTTCATTTGTAACTTTTTGGGAACTGCAGTCATTTTCATTTTGGTTGCCTTAATTGTTTTTAAAATGTCTTGAATAAGCCTATATCTCTTTAAAATCTGTGTGGAATGTATATTACAGTAATTTCTCTTATATGTACAAGTAAATGGAAACCCTGTAGAAAACAGAAAAGGGAAGAAATCAGAATTTCACCGTGACATGGTATTTTCAAGCCTTTGAGCTTGAAAGTAAGTGAAAATCGTAGTCAATTCTTTGAATTTTACAGTAGTAGGCTATTTTCCTAAATATTCTTTAACGTGACGATATTGCTGGCAGTGAAACCTACCTTGTAATAGGTCTTCTACTATTGAGTAATCAAAGCTCTATGTGAGGCTATATTTGTCTTCTTTCTTTTCCTCTCTGGTCATTTTAAGCAAGTAAACAGCTTGGATGATAAAAAATGATGGTGGAATTGGAAAATGCTGATTATAAAAGGAGAATCCAGTGAACCCTCTAGCAGAAAACCTTTTAGTAGTGATTCATTATTGTGATGCTTGTTCATCTGAGCAGCCAAGAAAGATAACCAGTACCTCTAAAGATCTAGATATTTGTCTGTCTTCTTCGTCTTTCAGAGTATCGAGTTACTTTGACAATTTGCTTTATTTTTGATTGGCTTCCTTTGATTCCTGCAGGTATCTTCTTGGCCTTAGCACCTTACTTTGTTTTGGGCGAGGGGGCAGGCAGGGAAAAGAAAGAATATACAAAAGAGCTTCTCTCTGCACGTATGAATGAGCTATCAGGTTATGCCTGATAGCCCATTTGGGATTCCTTGTTTTTGAGGTGAAGTGTGACTTTTGAGGAACAGTGTAACTCATCTTCCCAATTAATTGAAAATATCCTCCTCAGCACAGGTACACATTCATCCCTGAAAGGACTATTGTTAAAATGGGAATTAAAGAATTATTTTCAGTTAATAACAGTAATTAAATTTATGTAGTGGAATTAATAAATGGATAAATAATGTCTAGAAACCAAAAATCATACTGCATTACTATACTTGCACATTTGCCATGTTACTGGGACTTCTGCAAAGCACTGCAATTTCTCAAAACAAAATCAGGTTCAAATTTTGGACTCAGGCTGGAGCAGAGATAGTAAGTAAGTTGCAGTATTTATGTAAAACCTCATGGTTTTTACCTGAAGTGCTAAGCTGTGATTAAACATGTAACTTCTGTTTTAAGCAGAAGGCTTGTGACATGATTGGATAAATGTGATTATATGGTGATTTCCTTTGATGCATTGGAATGCAAATAAATGCATAGCTGTGGGGGTTGAAATCTGCTTTTGTGTCTTGGGAAACATTCAGGAAAGGTTTGCAAGAGGGCTAAAGGTAAAAATGATAAAATCTGATGGCTCTACATGCTTGAGATGTGTTGGGAAGCAATGGGTCTGGGGTTTTTTTGGAGAGAAAAATACACAGCAAAATGTTGTGCTAAAACCAAAACTGTGGTCAGTAATGTCCTATTTCTCATCATTGTTCTTACTATAAAATAACTGGCATTGAACTAGCATGGTAACTGGCATTTTAAATACTTCTCAAGAAATTGTATGGGAAGTGAAGCTCTTGGGACTTCTGATTTAAAAAAAAAAAAAAAAAGAACAGGGAGTGGGGACACAAAAAAGCTCACCTTATGAACTGCCAAGTAATATTGGCACTTCAAAGACTAATTCAGCATATCTGCGATCTGTGTAATGGATGAGTCCTGTCTCCTACCACATTACCACAGTCTTAGGAAAATGTGAAGATACACAGCATCAGTTAACTGGTCTTTCTCTTTTCTGCCTGAAAGTCAAATCTGGGCTCTTACTAGGACAGACTACAGAAAATGAAAAAGCTGAGGTGTTTAAATAACCACCATGTAATTTCTGCTCTCTGGCACGTGGGATTGTGTATATCTTGAATGCTGTACTAGCAGATGTAGCTTAAGGGCATCAGTGGCAAAGTAAAAGACAATTTTATCTCCAGAAAAAGCTAAGCTAGTTGATTTATTGGACTGCAGTATTTCCACAAGGATGTGTGTTAAAAAAAAAAAAAAAAAGATTATATGGATTGCTTTCTGTAGATATGCAAGTGCAAAAAATGGAGAACGGTACTGACTATTCTTTAGTTAGAAATTAATAGGAAGCAGTGTCAGCGTTCCACAGACTTTTGCAGATGTGTTTTAAATGAGTGAGGCCTACCCATTTGCATCACTCCAGGAATTCAGGAGCAAACTACATTTATGCTCTAAGTTATCTATATATGGAGGGAAGCAAGGCATCTTCCATGTTACTGAAATGTTTAATGCTCATGAGTCCCATCAATTTTGCTTACACAAATGAATCTTACTTGCCATACTTTCAGGTCACTGTACTCCTTTGTGGAGCAGAATTAAAAATGTTTTAAATCTACTCAGGACTCCATCCCAAATATTCAGTTGCCAGAGACTTTAATAAGAATAGCTTGAATTATTGAAATACTGGGGAAAATCAAGATTGCTAGTTTAGTAATCTTCCTGTAGAATGAGGAAAAAGGCAATTGATCCATAATATTACTCTCACTGAAAGAACGGATTTTTAATGTGGTCTGGATCATATGCTGTACCATGTATGAACTGCAGAAATGTTTTATGTGTGTATGCATTGCTATCCCACAGTGTGTCATTTTTATGTTTTGTTTTTTTTTAAATTAGACACTGAAATAAAATACTAAATCTGTAAGTGGGCATAGTTCTTTGCTGTTTTGAGGAGTTATGAATAAGGAAGAAGATCTTAATAATCAGAAACTGTTCATTCCCTTCTTTGTCACCCTACAAAAATAAACTTGTAAAGAGATTGCAGAACCAAAAGAATAAGTGATGAATAATAGATGCTTCTTTGCCCAGTCTCTCTAACATCTACATATAGCAAGCACATCAGTGCCTCGAAGACAACAATTAGTTTTGCTTCCTTATGCTGTAGGCTGCTTTTCATCAAGCTTTGGGAAATGTGGGTAGCTTCTGCCTTCTGATGCTGCAGTTCTCTCTCTGTCAGGCTGATTTGGGCTAACCTTTGAGGGATGGGATTTACAGTTGCTCTGCTCATCTGGTTAAGCAGACATTCTCCTGGAAAGCTGATGCATGCTATTGTTGGCTGGCAATGTTGAATTATCTGTATCCTATATTAAAAGAGTCAGGACAGATAGTTCTGTCAGCAGCTTAATTTGTTCTTAAATCTTTGTGACTCTGGTGTATACTGCAATAAGCTGTAACCAGCAACAATGTATACAACAATAATAATAATATGATGCTTAATCTCTGTGTGGTAGTCATGATTTTTTCACTCACTAAATTGTCCAAGCGTTCTCTGTTGTAGCTGATGTTCATAATGTCTTTCTTCCACAGCTGTGGTAACGTCAGTGGCTTGTGAAGTTTTTCCTCTTACAAACTGCTTTTGGTTGTAAATGACAGTGTTCTGAGCTGCTTTTGTGTTGGATGCAGTTTAAATGCAAGTCATTCAAATCCATTTTTATTCCCTGGTGCTCTTCTGATTTATGTGAAATATGTGTTTTAATATGTGTTAATTTGTCTTTGTAAGGCTGAAGGCTTTCATTGTTTTCTTCATTAGCTGAAGTTATGATTCAGTTTAGCTCCTATTTTGGAAGGAGCATATAGGTTTTTAAAACAATAAAACCCAAATTAGAATTGAGCGTGTTTTAACTTGTTTCCCTTTGTTTCTGAAATACTTACTGAAAGAGATATAATCCTAGCATAAAGAAGTATCGATTCTGTGTATATTGACTTAAGCTAATAGAGAAATTGCATTTGTATAGCTACCACATGCAATGTAAGAGAACTTCCTCCTTATTTTTATGGAGATACAAGAAGTTAGTTTCAGTTCCATGCTCTTTCTTGGATTTGCTTTGTGGCATTGAATAAATCACTTCCTTTGTCCACCTCTTTATTTCGTTCTGTAAAATGGCAGGCCTGTAGCAGAGTATCAGAAGAAATATATAGAATCTTTTCAACTGCTGTAATGCTGTAATCATTGGGGCGAAATGCAAGCATACTGCCTTTGATATCACTCTTCTGATAGTATCTTAAATTATAACAAGTAATGAAATTCCAAATATTTACAATATTCCGAATACAAACCGTGTTGTATATTCTTGCTAGGATCAGTGTTAAGACTTGTTTTTTGCTCACCTTCCGTTTGCCTTTTTCTCCCTGTTCATCCAGCACTTCAGAAATTAATTTTGGTCCTAGGCTAGTACCACTCAAGACAACCCTTCTTATGCTAGCTTGTAAGAAAACTAATAAAAGGTCATTTGCCATTTGGTTGGAACAAGTCAAGATGGAGCAAACTGGATCTGAACGAGAACATGGAATTCAAACTACCTATAGCACTAACTGCTAATGTCATTTGAGGATGAGCATCTCTTCTCATGTTGCTGGACTTTTCCGCCAATTTTAGCAGTGATGCAAGAGAGCTTAGGAAGTTGAACTGAAGTCCACTGACAATTTTAGGCTTACATATGGAGGTCTGCAGAGATGTCTTCTCTCCAGCAGGCTGAATCATGAATTTGTAATCGGTATGTCATTAATGATAGAAACCGTGGATCCCATTGCCAGTTTACAGTCTTAAAAGTCCCCCCATAGAAAGAAAAAGGGGACATAGAAGGAAGACACTTTAGCTGTCTATATGTAAGCAAAAAGAGTTCAAGATAGCATGAATCAGGAAGAACATAGTGCATTCTTTGAAGGACAGTTCATATGAAGGAAATGCTATACTTGATTGTAAAATAAAATCAGAAGAAAAGAGGTTTATTTGTTCTCTCAAGGGTAAAGTGTCATTGAATCTCATAGAAAGTTGATAAACAAGGCACAAAATCTGGGCTTTGTCTCTTAGTCATTGTATGGCATCCTTGTAGAGCTATACAGTACTCATTCCTAAGTTATGTCTACAAGTCTCCAAGATAAACATTGTTTGAACTTCCTTCCTTCTTCAGGTAATTTTTTTCCCCTTACAAGGTAACACTAGAAGTTGGGATGAACGGTCTGTCTTGCATACACTTGACATTGTTCATTCACATTCGTTTCCTTTAGTACTTCATTTTGAGGGCAGAAAAACTCTTAATGTCCATATTTCTGAAGCGGATCTTCAACATACATTTCAAAAAACACTTGTTGAGCAGAGCTGGGAGTTGAATTCTGTCAGAAATACAAGAGATTGTTGAAGTGAGACTTGAGATGCCCTCTGAGATGTTCATCATGTTGTATTGTCTCACTGAATTTGGGTGGGAATATCTCTGATGTTTGAAAATATCTTAATGATGTTATTGCTGTCTGTTAGTGTGATTTCTTCAGATCTGCTGCTTTTTCTATCAGTTTTTCCATAAGTTCCTGCAGTGACTCAGTCAGGCTGAGATTATTGGCAAAGCACAGATGAATACTTTGTGCAGTAGTGAACACAGCTTCCTATAACATTCCATAAGTAGCCATCTCCCTTGTTTTTTAGATAACAGTTGAGTGTTATGGCTATCAAGTCCCATGAACTCCTTGTCATTTCTGTGCAGTGATTTTTGTGTTGGCCCATTGCAGTGTTTTCATTAGCTTTTACAAGCTGCAGTATTTCAAGGAGTAGCTTAAGCTGCCCACTGCCAAAAGAAAGAATTTGTAAGCTTTGCCATAGGGGACTATGGTTTGATGAGAGAAAATGGGATAATCATTTCCCTCCCTCTCCCCTGATGGCTGTACCATGATGTTTTTGCTATAAATGCTTGACACCGTAGGCACAAATTCCTGTTGTTGTACTGTGACAGGCTACAGTCATTTCTAACAAAACAATTCTGGCACCAGTGCCACTCAGTGATTGCTTATCTTTGTTCCTTTTTTTTTTCCTTTTTTCTTTTTGTCTCCTCACACACATGTTATAGTTGCCGTTAGTGTACTTTCTGGAAAAGGTTTTTCCCGTGTTGAAGGTTGTTTAAGGCCTGTACAGACAAAAGGGATATAGAGATTTACCACGCTCTGAAGCCAACACTTATAGAGTAATCCAGAAGATTGGAAAGATTTGATAGTGATGAAGTGAAAATTTTCTGAAGATTTCAGTATAGCAACTTGCCATACCTTTATAGAAATGTGCTCGTTTTAATTCTGTGATGTTTTGTGAGAGGGGAGGAGGGGTAAGGTTAGTGAAGAAGATCCATTGCATCCTAGCAAGGTTGGACTTGCAGTAGCACAAAAGATGAGTGTTTGGTGGCCAAAGACAAGTGAGTGTTTAAGAAGAATCTGTTTCTTTAAGGGACAGAATTGCTCCAATTTTGTCCTGTGGTTATCAAAAGGTCTTGGGACTTTCAAGGTTTTTTAAAGTGTCTTTCTCTTGATAAACCAAACATAACATTAAAAGAGGATTACTAGAAACGGGGGAACACATAAAGTACTGAAGGGTTGCCTTCACAACTTACTTTTTGTTTTGTAAGCAGAGATGCAACTGGTCAGTGCTGAAGCTTATCAGTTAGGTTGATTATGACTGTTCTTAAACTCTTACAGATCATTGTAGTCTCATAAACTGTATGAGCATTGCAATGGGTGCTGGCCCTTACAGCTGATTCATATCTAGTGTGGTGCTACTGTGGTCTCCAAATTCTGCAATTGTCATTACAATGCTTAAATACTTATCTTAGATGCATCCCTTAAAATCATAGAATCATAGAATGGTTTGGGTTGGAAAGGACCTTAAAGATTATCAAGTTCCAACCCCCCTGCCATGGGCAGGGACACCCTCCACTAG
>NW_010123066.1:35820-52267 GCF_000699245.1 Pterocles gutturalis
AGTTCTCCAGCCCTCTGATTAATTTTGCGGCTCTCCTCTGGACTCTCTCCAACAGGTCCGGTCCAGGTCTATGTTGGGGGCCCCACATCTGAACACAGTGCTCCAGGTGGGGTCTCACGAGAGCAGAGTAGAGGGGGAGAATCACCTCCTTTGACCTGCTGAAAGTACTGCTGACCTTCTGAAAGTACAAATAATATGTTGATGTCTGAAAATACCAAATTAATTTTTCCTGAAGAAAAATTATCCTTTTTAGTTAAATATTTGATACCAATGAAGTGTGTATCCATGCTATAAGATGATTTCCTATGCTACTGTCTCTGTTTCAGAACATAAAATAACAGCATTTTGCTGTTCATGGGGTTTTTTTCATGAAGAGGTATATTTTATATGAGAAATAGCATGTAAAAAAAAGGTACTGGAAGCAGATAGTTTGAATTCCCCCTCCCCCCCCCCAAAAAAAAAAAAAAACGGGCGTCACCCCCCCCCCAAAAAAAAAAAAAAAGTGTGCTGATGTGTAATCTTGATTGTATGAATTAATTCATTATGAAAAAGCTGCAAAGATACTTTGGAAAAGGGTGTTTTTAAATACTGAAAGGCCTACAATATGTTTGTAGTGTTTGAATGTAGGAAGGGAATTAAAAATGCTGAGCCTAATACTGACAACCTAGTATTTGGGCTGAATAAAACAAGAAGGAATGACAAAAGATTCTGTGACAGATTTAAGAGCTTAAACTAGCATACTCACAAAAAGGGACTGGAGACAAATGCATGCTGTGTCTAGATTTATTTGTTCTCTGTTCATATTTATGTCTGTATCACTTCTGGGGAATTTACAGTGCTTTCTCTACTTAAAATGATTGGGGCAACTGCTAGAAATTATATTCCAGCTCCTCTTCTTGTGTAAACTCTGGCCATTGTGCCAGCTCATGATCAGCTAAGTTAAAAAGCTGATTTGGCTGCAAGCTGTGTTCTGTGTTAATTGTTCTGTTGGGTCATCTGCACAGCTGTAAGAGCACAAAGCAAAGCTTGAAGAGCCTGGGTGTGGCATACTGCACTCCAGTCATGATGCGGCATTGGAAGGGTTTTAGAGTGCGTGATTTTGAGGATCCTGAGGGATTGCTGCTGCCAAAACAAGATGATCCAACTTCTCTTTCACTTCCCGTTTTGTTCCTGCCTCTTTGCTTATAGTCTTTGCTATTTGACCTGAAGATGGGTTGATTTAACCCACAAATCTTGCAAAAAAAAACTTCTTCAGAAAGGAAAAAAAGGACTAGTTTTTCTCTGAGGCTGGTGGGTTGAATCTGCTTGCTGTACAACCACATAGGTCTTGGTGCAGCCCTGATGGACATCTTGGGGATAGCAAACTAGTAGATTGTCTCAGTTGTCTTGTCTTAGCTCTTTAAAGTGGTTCTGTGGCTGTGCCATATTCAAAGCCCAAAAAACTTTGTCTGTATAACATAGGTGTTATTCCTTTACTTCTTCTGGTGTATTTGTTCTTTTTATTAAAGTGAGTTGAATATGGTTAAATGCTAGCTGTCTCCCAAAACAGGTCATGCATGTTACTACCTATATGCGTTTTAATGAATGTACTCTGGAAAAGACACTAGAAAATCTGAAGAGAAGCGGTGCTGTACTAGTATCAAGTCTGTTATAATTAGTTTCCATTACAACTGAAATTTAAGCTAATATATTTCCATCCAGTGTGTGATATTAGAGTGCCACTCTTGCTCTGACCTGCACGTAGGGTATGTGCCCTCCCTATATGATTGCGTTTTTGTGGCTTTAACCAGAACTGAGCCTGAGCAAAGCCGCTGTTAATCAAAAATTGTGCAAATTAATTTGCTAAGTAGTGCATGTGTTAAGCACACCCACCAATAAGAAAACATAGACAACAACTTCACAGTTTTGAAAGCTGAATAGGTTGGGTACTTTGCTCTAGCTGAAATTATGATTTAGTTTGTGGGGGTGCAGGGTTTTGGTGTGCAGTGTGGGAATTCGGAGGGGTGCAGTGTGTGAATTTTCAGTTTTGAAAGCTGAATAGGTTGGGTACTTTGCTCTAGCTGAAATTATGATTTCTGTCCTGTGAATATGTGTGCTGGTGGGAGTCAATGTGATTGAAACAGAGTACAAGTCTAAACTTCTGTTGTTCTGCCTTCAGACACCTTCAAGAAAATAATTTAATTTAACATGATATTTTATTTTGCAGTAACTTTCTGTTCCTTGAGCCATTTGTTTATTGCTTATTAAAAGGCAATCTATTTAGAAACTTGAAATGCACTCCCATCTATCTTCATCAGTAAAGCTTTCTCCCATAACTCTGCCAGCATCATTAAGCTCCACTAAAATCATTCTAGTTAGAGTAAGTCTCCTGAACAAATAAAATTGGATGCAAAAGAGATTTTGATTACTGCACAATGTAGTGTGTGAATGTGTCTGCAAACCATGCTATTCTATTCTATTTGAAAAGCATGTTTTTGGTTGTGGTTGGTGTTTTCTCAGGTTCCTGTATAGCTGTTGGGAAAATGCCTGCGCTGTTAAACAAAAGCCTACATCAGGACTGTTCCTTGAAGGATAACAAATTATATCCACAAGCACCAAGCAAATTGCCTGCTAGATTAACCTGTATCTGTGCTAATCCCTGATAATGTAGACAATAAGAGCCCACTGATTGTGCCTGGGCTGATTGCAGCTGAATAAGAAATTGCTGTGCTTCTGTTTCTGTTGACTTTTGCTTGTTCTTCCCTCCCAAACACACAAGAGCTTCTTGTGCAAAGCTTTGAGGCAGCTAGCACTGAAATTGGTGCATTAGGAGCCTAGTATGGGAAACTGGGAAAATAGTACGGAATTTGTCCCTCAAGTGATGGAGTGGGATATTCACCCAGTGTCCTCCGTAGGTTTCCCCTCATCTCAGTTTCAAAGGAGTACAAAATGTGGAGAAACTGTGTAGGGCACTCTTATTTGGTTGTGCAGGGAAGAAAAGTAAGGGAGGAATATAATAAGGACTGAAGAAGGTACAGAAATGTGCTGAGGTTTGGAAAACTTCACCCTTTCCTGTAGTTTAGTCTTATACATGCAGAAGGGAAGAGAGAAGAGCAGGTGGGTGTTTGGGGAGTGAAGGAAGGAAGAGAGGTAAAGAGTGCAGACACCAAGATACCTGCTTGCGTATACACAAGGTTTTGCAAGAAGGCTCCTAAGTTCATACTCACTCTTGCTGTCATGGTGTCAGTTCAGCCAGCTCCCAAATTGTGCTCGGTCCAAAGCTAGTAGAGAAATAGCTTAAGTGCCCAGCTCTCTATGAAAATCCTCTTTGGAAAAGTTGTGTTAATATCTGCATCACACAGTTTTCTAGAAGCTTATGAGCTCAGACTTCTAGTGTCCTGTACTGTTTTCATGCCACACATGTTTTGCTGAAGTACTACCTGATGGGATTTAGAAGCAGCTGGAATCTGTCACATGCTGCATCTCTTCCCACATTGTGTTTTGCAGCTACTGGACGGATTTAGAGGCAGGTTAATACCAGATTAGTCTTTATGTAAGTTTCATTCTATTGAAAAAACAGTAATTTTTCTAGTCAGAAATCAGATATATATAAAAATTATTTTTTTTTTTTAACATTCTGTTTTGTGACGTAGCTGTGCTGGCACAAAGGGTTTCTGTCGCTGCCACCAGCCATCAGGTTGGTAGAACTGAGTTAATCAGGGCTCAGTATACTTCAGTGCAAGATGTCAAAGTACCGCAGACAGAGATCTTTGTAATCAAAGTTGAACCAGGCTGTTGTATGTTACTGTGGATACTGGCAAACAGGATCTACTATTCTGAGCTAAGACCATCTAGTTCATAATTTTTTGAACGTTATTTTTATTAGATGTTTTCTCTAGTAGTTGTTCTTGGCCTGAAACTGCTTTTCAACCAAGTTAGTTCTCCCTTCTGTGTGCTGTGAACACTTAATGCTTTGTTCCTTTCATTCTCTTACCAATGTACAGGCAGTTTTCCTGAATAACTTTTATCCTTTTTTATTATTCAAAAGGATATGCTTTAAGCCTTACAAATTTATAGTGCTGGGGAGCTTACCTGTACGAGAATTTGAAGTTCTACAGTGGGAACTGTGTATTGGTTCAGTAATGTGCAATAGAGAGACTGATTCTAATCTAAACACCAGCGGGGCTCCTGCTTTTTGTGCCATTCTTCCAGCCATCTCATGGGTCTCATAAATGCATACCAAGATATGGGAAGAATTGTTGGATGTTCTTTTGTTTTGCTCAAGTAGGCTGGATGTGATCTGAGGAAAACAAGCGTGTTGTCAGGCTCTGAAAAAGAGAAGGTGGCATCAGAAAAGTACTTGATCTTCAGATTTAGATTTACTCCTATTAAGCCTTGCTAGACTGTTTGACCTACAGGAGTTTGCTCAATTGGTTTGATGTGGTGCATACCTGCCTAACTTATCAGTCTGCATATAGCTGCTTTAATTTTTTTTCATTTTTTAATAAGGATAATTTTAAAGTATCCCTAATGCCTTTACACATTTTAAAGCTTTTTAGCAGAAGAATTTAAGTTTTTAAGACTTGTATCCCAGGAAAAACCTTGTCTGTCTGACTTCTGCTTCCTTGAATAGCTTCCTTTCATTTCAAGGGTTAGTTCATAGTAAGCAGTTGTCATCTACTTGAGCTTGTTCCTAAGCAGTTGTAAAATATATCCAGACTCTATTTCCCTATATGAATTTTGCATATCTTAGCTGTTCCCACTGGCTTGAGGATGACCCCTGGGGTCAGATATTATTCCAGTAGGCCAGTGACTACTCCAGCAAACTAATGAAAGCATATAGAATAAAAATAACGAAGAATTGCTGATTAACTGGAACACCAATAAAGACTGAAGATGACTGAAGGTGAACATTTAATGTTTTGGTAGGTCAGACGAGTACCGGGTTCCAGTGGTCACCTCCATAAAACAGAAGATGGGGACTGGGAATGGAGTGATGATGAAATGGATGAGAAGAGCGAGGAAGGCAAAGCTGCTGTTTCTCAGGAAAAGGTAACTTTTATTTGTGCCAAGACATTTACAGTCTGCAAGATACTATGTCTTAATGTTAATTGTTATCATTTCTGGATCTTCAGTGCATAAAGCTCCATAGCTCATGTCTCACTGCATTTGTTTTCCAGTCACGAAGAGTGAAAGAAGAGGAGAACACAGAGGTAAAAATGTCTTTATAATTTTTTTTTTCTTCCAGGTGTTTGAGTAAATGGATTTCCTTTTCATTTCTGTTGCTAAAGATGTGAATTGAGGTGGGAGTGTTGTTCTGCAGCTTTGTACAGCAAATACTTGTGAGGATAGAGCTGTATGCCGTTGGCCCTGTAACAATTAACTTGAGCACACACTGGATAAAATGGATGGGAAATTTCAAGTCACGTTATGTTTGTGCCCAGGAGAATTGCTTAAGATAGGTTGAATCTTCATCTGGATCACACTAGCTGCTGTCTTTGTGTCAGAGTAATGATGACTGTTTTGGAGTAGCCAGAAGATCTTAAAATAATTTTTCATTCTTAGGATTTGTATCAAGATATGTAGCTTGTACTTAAAATGTTTCATCCCGTGTTCAGTAAAATAGTTCAGTACTGTGGCATAGGAGATTAATTCAGAGGAATAACATACCATATTGAGTTTCATGGCCCTGTGCTGAGAGTGTGGGAAGCATCACTGCTATAAATAATTGCTTAATAGGATTACTGGCTTACTACCAAAGTGCTCTTTTAAAAATGTCTCTTCCTTGGTTGGGTGGCACTTGCCTCTTCACCTGTGCTTTTAGATTCTCTGATTTTCACTGGTGTCACAGAAATTTTCTAAAAGACTATCAGCTTCCTGCCAGGTTTGGTCCTGTTGCTTCCTGTGACGCTCCCAGTCTTTCCATTGCAATCTAGTTTACGTAGCGCTTCAGCATCTGAGATGTCTTAAGCTGAGTACAAAAAAAAAAAAAAAATAGGACTTTCACCAGACAGTCTTTTTTATGTCTTAGAAATTGAGAATTCTGTAGTTTGTGACTCAGTTTATACTGGTAACTCTCTTATTATGAGTTGTTTAGTTTATGAAGCAGAAAAAAGCCTCTGCTTGAAGTCTTCTGTTGATTTTTATTTTCCTAAATGCTCCAGAAGATGACTTGGTCTTTATTTTGGGAGGACTTGACTGTAACCTTTGAACAGGCTTCTATGAGTGGTGACAATATGCCATAGTAGGGTAGAGGATGCTGAGGTACTCTGTATGCAGGATACACTTTTGCTTGAGGCTTCATATAAATGTTAGTTGAGGGCTGGGGAGGGTATCGTAGTGTGAGGGAGGAGTGATAGTGTGAAAGATATCCGTATTCCTGATTTTTCTCTGTGAAAGACATTCTTTGAGCTGTGATGCCCACTTCGATATGCTGATAGTTCTTTGCAGATGGGTAGATGCAAGACTTCCTTAACAACCAAAACTGCTACACAAAAATAATGTGAGTAGTAGCTTGGTATTCTCACCGTGTGCATATTGTTTAATAGGTTATTGGAGCTTTGATGCAAGGTGGATTAGAAGCTCTTACCCTCAGTGCTTTAATACAGGCCTTATCGTTTGTATCTCTGTAATTGAAATATGGCAGTTTTACTAGTATCAGCTGTATTTTAGACTGTGTTGCTGAAAGTGTTTAAAAGGTTTTTGAGAGTTAGAGGATGTATAAAATATTCTGTGCTAACTTCAAACTGTTAGCATGGCAAGTATTTCAGGATTTTTTTTTTCCTTTGGCATCCATTATAAGACTTTTTGCTTTTTTCTTTAATAGTCTCAGCCTGCTGTTAGTGACGAATATAGTGAAGTTCCATGTGCAGTGAATCTTGTCTTAAGATTAAGGTAAGAGATTCTATTTATTTTAGCATTCCTTTTCAGTTGCCTGTATTATTCTTGATCTCCCTTATTACTTTCATAATATTAACGTAAAATAAGTGTTAACCTCTTTAATCTCCCAGTATGACCACTATGAATAGTGTCTCTGTGACTAATTGCTGTCTTTTAATTGCTTACTGAAATAGTGTAAAGTGAAAAGCAGAGTATGAATGTGGCTTCAGGCTAAGTGTACCCTTCATTAAGTATTTTCTTTCTTTTTTTCCTTGCAATGCAGGATCACAGTGAGAGATTTTTAATGAGTTTCTTTCACACTTCAGCAGTCAGTCTCTGACAGAAATAAACCGTAGCTATATTACAAGTTGCCTACTCAAAACGTTTTTCACTGGCAAGTTTCATCAGCCACTGTGGAGTAGTGACAGATATTTTAGAAACTGGATACAAATATGTTGGCTGACTTAAGTCTATACATTGTTAAAATGAGTCAGTTTACCTTTAATTAAAATCAGTTTATAACTAAGATTTGAATTGTTTAATTATGCAGCCTAGTTCTTAGATAAAAGTATTTTTTCATAAAAAGTTTTGATAGCTTTTTATGTATTTACAGCCATTTTCCTTAAATGGCTTAGTTAAAAACTTGCTGCCACTCACTCTAAAACTTGTTTAGGTTCAGTTTGTGTTGACAGGATATCTATGAGAGGTTGTAAACTCTTAATTATTGCTATGGAGAAAAGTTAAATGTTATGGGTTTTTTATGCTAACAAAAAGATAAAAAGTCAAATAGATAAATATTTACAAAATTACAACCAGTATGTTAGAAACAAATATCAGATTTGGGCATAACAAGTAGCTTTAAAACAATACCATTAGAAATTGTTAGCAATCAGAAAAAAAAATTCTGCCCAGAATGAGTGCCAAGTTCCAAAATCTATTATCTTGCCTATTCTTTGACTACTTTTCTAGTGACAGCTGCAAAAAATTGCATGGCTGCCAAAGGTTTTTTACTGAAGGGAGGAGTAGTAAATTTTATTGTAGGGAGAGAAAAGACTTAGATATTATTTGGAATCGGTTTAGTTGTCCAATTTACATAACTGCCCAGTTATGCTATCAATATTCTTTTTCATCTCTTTGCTGACAGAGAAATAGATGAAAACATTTACAAAACAGACCAATTTATACTGCTATGTGGATGTACTAGTGAGGTGCTCTGGGTATTTTTAATTTATGGTGAAACCTATGGAGTGATTATCTTCTACCCAGTTACTTGCAGTGTTGGCATATCCACAGGGCAGACATTTTAGTCCTGCAAGTACAGTGAAATGTCAGGGATTATGCTTTCAGTTTTCTGCAGCTCTTAAGCCAGAGGTGAAGGAAGATTGATCCTGGGAGACTTCAGTTTCCAAACTCTTATTTGCACGATGAACTTTTGTTCATGTTAAGAATCCTCTTAATTCATGGGTGAAAACATTCCCTCCCCCTAGCCTCCCTAAAAGCAAGTCTGTAGTAACTAGATGATGTGTTACAATTATAAAGGTTTAGATGGTTATTGGTAGAGAGGGAAGAAAGATTAATTTCGATTTTAGGAACCATAAAGTTTCCTTTAAACAAAACAAAATAATCTTGAACAGCAGATACACTCTAGGGCCTGGGAATGCTGTTGGCGATGTCTTGGAAAAAACTAAAATCCCATGCATAATTTTCCAGAGTGAATTTTGTTACTTTAAGCTGACCTACTTTTGAGGGAAGAATGCTCTGCAGTGCAAACTCCTGGCCCATGAGCTCTGGCTGCATCCTGTCTCAGTGGTAGGAGATGTATGTTATGTATCTTTGCATGTGTGCCTGGGTCTCCTTCTGATGGAAACCTGAGCATGTGAGTAGGGGAAGAGCTAGCACATAGTCTGTGTGGATGGTTGGGGGGAATATAGTAGTACGGGGTGTACCGAGCAGCACTCTTTAGTTGGGACTTTGCGAAGTGCATATCTGAGAATGACGGCTAAAAGCTCCCTGTACCTCTGCCCAGCGGTGTAGATTCAGAGTTAATAGTTAAACATTTCTTTATATTTGCTACTTTAAAGGCAAGAGTTTTTTTGTTTATGGAACATTCACAGATAGAGCAGCCACCGTCTGGCTGCTACATATGTTGTGTTTAGCAGGGTGTGTGTGATGGCATTTGGATAGTTGTGCATCCTCTCAGCTGTTGGCCTCAGGAGGAGAACAGGTGAGGCTGCTGTGAGCGTGCCAGGGCTGTGCAGTCTGCTGAATACTTGTCAATATTTATTTTCAAATGTCTTGTTGTTCAGTAAATTAACATAACCCTTATTTGGGGAAAGGAGATGATGATTATTTGTTAACTTTTAACAAAATACTTATGTTTCTTCCATTATCAGATTGCCTGTGGGGAGTTAGCTCGTTCGCCAGTCAGTGCCAAATATCTGTCAGTATATTCTGTTAAAATCTTTTCGTCTTTGACTTCACTCTAGGCACATTAATAGTGGTCCTGGCCTGGCAGTGAGTGGTTGCACCTGACAGTAGAGAACTCCTGGACTCTGCGTTTTTGGGTCTAGGTCTAGCTGCAGTGAGCAAATTCAGAAAAGCCAGCTCTGGAGAAATAGCAACTGTGGTAACTTTAACTGTGGTAAAGTGCTGCTTTTTGGGCATAGGGTTAGGAGTTTTCCTCCCCAGCCCCAAAGAGTCTTGATATTTGGACCTTACCACTCTGCTAAACAAAGGCTAGAGCAGGTTTGAGGCTGGCATTCCAGTGAAGTGCTGATGAGCTTGTACCACACCAAGCTACGGACATGATGTTTTGGGAAGATACTAGCATTCAGAATACTAAAGTGTTAGCGCTTGAACTATTGCTGTAATCTCGTTTGCACTAATTCAACTGTTTTTTTTTCTGTTTTGTTAGCAGAAGGGCAGATTTGTGGGGTTCTTTCATAAAAATCTGAAACCGGGAGGCCCTCAGGCACTCACAGTCAGTCCTGGCTTACACAAGAGGCAGCCCTCTGTATTCCAGCCTTACACAGCTGTTCTTGTGCAGGGATCATTGCAGGGTGAATGAGCTTACATTTAGGGCAGCTGTATATGGAGAAAGATGCTCTGGCCCTTAACTGCTCTCTTTTGTTGTAATTAACTTACTGAGTAAATTGTTTTCGGGTATCTGAAAATAAAATTACTGCTGGTTTTGGCATTTGTAGTGAATAAAAGCAGTGTAGATGACTTACTTTGTGTCACGCAGCATTCCCTTGGGATTGTAAGATAGTAAACAGCTAATATCCTCACAGGGGTTTCTGCATTTATCCATCTCCACTGCAGAATTTAAACTGTTCTGTTGATGTCTTTTGGTGAAATGATCATTAAGTCATATAGCTGATAGAGACTTGAGCACATCAGAGGATTTTTATGGGATTTGTTAAAATGAAGCATAAATTGTGAACCATATTATTATGGGCAGGTTAGCTACAGTATGAGGATAGAAGCAATTTCCTGTGGTGCTTCATCTACTGCTATTATACAGCTTTCAAAGTATGGCTTGATATTCAGATAAACATTGTGAACATTAGATGCCAAACTTGAAGACTCAAAGCTCAGTATATCATCCAAAATGTTGGAAGCTTTTTCTTTTAAAATAATTCACTTGAGACAATCAAATTATATGAACTGCAGTAGCTTAATGAGTCCAGAACACACTGGTTTTAGATGCTGAGAATTACTGTTTAAAAAAAAAAATTCATTACTGATGTGGGTGAAAATGTAAATACCAGCAAAATACAAGAAGAATGAATTGACTGATGGGGATGAGAGGGAAGGGAAGTAAACACATCAAGAGAAGTCTCGGGAAGGTCTCATCTCTTCATTGCTTTCCTTTTGCTTCCCTAGAAACGGGCCATGGGGTAAGGTGACAGCAAAAGGTGAGCATCTCAAATGGGAAGGAGCCCTTCCTGTGTGATGGAGATGGGATGGGCTAGGACCTGAGGGGAGAAGGCATTTCCCCAGGGTCTTTAGGCAAGATGGGATGATGGAGAGACAACTCTAACAGCACTTGTGGAACTGCTGAGTCTTTGGCTAGGGAACTACCTTGATTGCCAAGTGTTTGTGATGGAAGTTGATGCAAACATTTGCAGCCTGATGAGTACAAAGAGCTTAATATGAGGCTTGGGAGTGTGGGCCAAAAGGTTTGAAAAGTAGTGCCTGGAGATTTGGGACAGGGCAAAGCCTAGGGAGATGGTTAACCTTCAAGAGGAGAGAGAAGAATAAAAAAGCAGATGCTCCTCTGGCTTGTTTTTTTTTTGTTGTTGTTTTGGGGGTTTTTTTGGTTTTTTTTGGTTTTTTTGGGTTTTTTTTTTTGTCTTTTACAATGAGGCTATGCTACACCAAAACCCATCAAATCTTAGATGATAATTTTGCATTTTTTTTTCCTAGTAGTATGTTCCAGAAAAGGTTAATAGTGCCCATAAAATTTAAAAATTACCTTCCCAAAGGAGGAATTCTGGCAGAAAAATCAATGCATTTCAGTAATTCTTCTGCTGGATGGTCAGCTTCTGTTTTTTTCCAACCAGAGCAGGGTTGGACTCATTCTGTAATTGAGTGGGGAATGCCAAATTAAGACTAGCCTCTATTTAGTGTAAATGCGTTGTTGTGGATGACAAGCACAACTGGTATTCTGAAAGAAACTTTAAAGTACCCCAAGGCACTCTTTATACAAGTGCTGGTATTTAACCCTGTTAGTCTGGATGGTTTCCAACTTGAGTATTTGATTTTTCTGTCCTTGACTTGTATTTAATACCTTTTTGTTTTAGTAGTTTTCTCAGTGGGACTAACTTCTAAAAATATCCTCAGCTGTCAGAGTTGCTTCTTCAGTTGGAGATGCCAATTTCCGATTTATTTTCTATCTTTTGCAGTGTTGTGTCTTGGATTATGTTGCCCCAGAAGTAAATTAGCAGCAGAGTGTGTTTAGGTGATTCCATGTAAAGCTTTTGAAAGGCTCTAGTATTAAATTCTTAATACAGATCATTAGTATTTTAAAGCTCAAGTTCAATTGCTTGACTTTTGCAATGAACTGAAAATACTGGTTCTCAGTTGTTGCTTGATCAGTTGCCATGGCTTGTAACTATGACCCAAACTGTCTGAGGGATTGTTATGTTGAAATGCTGATGCTTCTGTATCCTCAGCCTCACAGAGGAAGGGGAATTTGAGAGTGGGGAGAAATTAAATCTGTAATCCAAATTTTCTCCTGTGAGGCTGTGCACACCATGTGTCTTGGCAGCAGACGCGACCCTGGCAGGAACTCTGCAAAGAGAGGTTTAATGGGATTGTCTGTGATTCAGTCCTCTGATGGGACTGTTCATACCACCAGGGGAAGGGAGTGGAAAGGAATTATGACCCTTGATTTGAAATGTCCAATGTAATCACCAAGTTGTTACAGTTACAGATTTTGGAAGGTCACCAACAGAGAGTTTGACCAGTTAGATTAATAACAGAGACATTTCATATTAAATTAGGAGACTTGTTAATGGTTAATAGTTGAGAATTGCAAATTATCTGAAGCAATCTAAGATGGTTAAATGAGCTCCTATGACAGGAAAATAATTTACCAATGGTAGTTTGGAATGTCCCAGGACCTAATTTAATACAGTTCCTGTGCACTAGATGAATTAAGCCTGTGGAAAAACAAAAGGGGGCAAATGGAAAATTTTTACTTGATGCACTGGCAAATGGGATACTTCTGTTATATTATTGCATATCTTATTTAAAATAGCATGTAGAGAAAAAAACTAAGGCAGAATTTTATGTAATGGCACTCCGGTCTTGTTATTTACAGATAAATGTTTGTGCATGTCTGTATTTCTTATAAAAACATTTTTTCAGCTAATATAGCTGGTTTGTCACACTTTGGAACTGTGCGTCACTTAATCCTTTCTGAGGAATGTGTTTTCTGGGGAGCTGGGCAGGCAGATACTCTTCAGAATGAGGAGTCCAAGCAGTAGCTAGTGCAGGCACTTGCCGGTTGTTAGGGGTTAAGTGAAATGTGATTTCCTCTGCGCCGGAGCACACAGACCATGAGATAGTACTCACTAGTCTGAGCTGAAGCTCAAGTGCTAATCTTCCTGCTTTCATGTAGGCCTGTTTTTTTGACCATTTACATTGCATGTAACGTTACAGAAAAAACGTACTTGGCTGGAGTAGAGCTACTAGTAGAACTACTCTCACGTTGTTAATATTTGAGTTTGAGGCCTAGATTTTTAGGAGAAAAAAAACCTATAAACAAGCAACCGCCAAAATCTGTTCTGGCTAGAGGTAGAATGGGCTTGAGCATTGTCTCAGTACCATAACCTGCAGTTGTCAATTCTCTTGCTTTTTTTTCTTTCTTCTAGTTCTTTTGGTATCTTAAAAAGCTTCTATCATTCCAGTCTCTTTTGTAAGAAGTGGGGCTGATATGCATCCTTCACCAAGGACAGGTATTTCTCATTGTTTCTGCTGTATAGAATAGCTTCTGTTCTCCAGTGTATTTAGTGACAAAATCCATAAAGAAACTCCCAGCTGTGTGGTAGATTTACAACTGGAAAGTAACAGAATTTCTGTACAGGCTGGGAATTGATCCAGTAACAAACATCATAAACAAAAGCATTTGTAGAATTCTTGAAGTAAATGTACCTGTGATTACTGTATTTAACACTGTCTTGGATTTTATTTTGCCATCACCTCTAAGGCTTTGCTCTGGGAATCAGGGAGGTGTGGGGACGTGGTTACTGAACTGAATTTTATTTTCACAGCATGGAGACTTGATTTAAATAACCTGTTTAATCGTGATTAAATCATGACTGAAATCAGTAAGGAGGAACCCTTGATTAAACTATTCATTCTAATCCTGTTTTCTGTTTGTACCTCTATTATTTCCTTCAAAGCTTGCTCTTTAAAAATGGTAAATTATGCATTTCTTATTCACTGCTTAAGCATGTTTTTATGTCTTGCTATATTTTTGTTGAAAATAAATTAAACATGTAAAATTTATTTTAATTATGACCTAAATAATCCTGGCTGTAATTGCTATACAATCACTTATTTAGTAGAGAACTGGAGTATTTGTTTAACAAAACAACTTTTGTATGTAAAATTGATACTTATTGAGCCAAGGAATCAATATATTGTTTCTGTTTATTAAATTTAGGTTATTGAGAAGATTTGCATGTCTAAATACTTAGATGGCAATGAATTAGGCATTTAAATTGCATAGCTGTGGAATTATGCAGGCAATTGCGTTTGGGGATGTTGCTGATACTGAAATTTTAGAAACGCTAGAGTTTTTTTATCCATTCTGACTTTTACTGTATTATTTACAAAAGAAAGAATAGTTTTAAAGACATTGTGCTTACCTTGAGAGGCCACAGTTTAATCCATCTGCTTTAGAGTTCCCTGTGAATGTGGTGACACAGTACATTTGGCAGGGTTGAAACCATTTTCAATAGCATGGTCTGTTTTGGACGCTTGTTCTGACATAGTGTTGTGGTTCTGTCTTTCCACTTTGTACTGGTAGGTGTGTTTCTGGGACTGTATGGGGTCACTATAAAACAGTCAGGGTTTGGTTGGTTGATTTGTGACTTCTGATATTTTTGAGGGGAAGGCAAAGTTTTAACTGAACTAATTTCATTGGTCCTGTTTTCTTCCACAAAGCAATTGTCATTGCTGCTGTAGTGGTGCCAGTGGATGGCCACAAGAGGTGCCCTGGGACACGGGTGTGACGAGAACTTAACATATAAGCAGGCTTTGCTGGTGAAGCCTGTTTCTTGTAAAGCTACTTTTGAGAACTTTGGACCATGGCAGGAAAACTGGATGAAACCTTTAAAGATTTTAAAACAAAGCTTTGAATTTTGCCATACTTCCCACTCTTCCTGATAAGCTAGTTTGGATCCATGTATTTTAGACAGACGATATGCAGATTGTCATAATTTTCTGGTGGCTCAAATGTCTTTCTGGTTTACCTACAAGTCTCCTTTGGTTTTGACAGTAGTGTACTGATAGGTCATCAGGAGTGAAAAATTCCGAGCCAATGGCAGGGAGTTTTTGATGCACCCTGTTTAAAACATTCTTTGCTTTGGATAAGGTAAAAGGTTTCTCTGAGTCTTCCCTCAAAGCCTGTTTTGTGCACTTGGGGACGTACACGTCTCTTTTAAAAAATGCAGCAAGTTCTACAGGAATATGTAAGTCTCTTGTCTTGATTTTATAAATTAAGTCACTTTTCTAGAGCTCTATTACAAAGTACCCGTAGCCTCTTAGCAATGATCTGCCTTTCAGACTTTCTGATTTAAAGAACTGAAATTTTGCTTCAGGCACATTGGCCATTTTATGATGCTGAACTTGGAGAATTTGTCACTGGACTAACAGTTTATAATCTCTCTTCTTGTGCACCAGCCATGCAGAAGCATACAAAGTAAGCCTTCACGTGTTTAATTTGTTAGTTGCTCTGGTATCTCTTATCAGTCAGGCAGGTGGTGTATCACTGCAGTCAGCTAATAAAGGCTTGTCTTCCTTAAACTGTGCATTGATTGATAATTTTTGGGATCAAGAAATACAGAGATCTTTCAAAGATACACTCAGAGGGGTAAGTCAAACTATTGGCAAATCCAAGAAAGGCAACTATAACCACAGTGTGCTGTAACGTTTTACAAAGTGACCAAATTATGTGCAGGGCAGTTGTTCTCTCTGTTATTGAAATGTTCCTTCAGGGTGATTGTTTAACATTATTGATGTCATCTGTACTTAACTCCAGTTCTTTCTAGGAACAAGTCAGTTTTAGATCACTTCTGGTTTTGACCAAGCATGGAGATTTTTCCACATTAATAAATTCTCAGTATAGCTGCATACTGCCCTTCATTGTATGTCAAGTACTTCTTAAAAATATTGATGCTTTTCACAAGTTAAATCTTTACCACTGATTTTTAAACAACTTTTTTGCTAATTCAGGAATAATTTTAAGGGAAGACTTATGATAAATATTGCCCTCTCTGCAGCAGCAATGTCTCATAGCTCTTTGGCTAATTCTTTTCCACCTGCTGATACATGAGAGTAGGTAGGAAGTGCGAGCCTCAAAAAAAGATGATGCAAGTGAATACTGCTTTTCACTGCCTATGCAGAGAAATGGGTTACTGAGAATTGAGGTAAAAAGAAAATATTGTTTGTTCTAGAGTTTTCTGTTTGACTTAGCTGAGAATGAATATAACAAGGAAAAAATGAAGTGCTTGTAACATTCTTTTGATTTAGTTTCTGGCATTAGCAGCTGCAGAAAGAGAGAAGACCCTATTTAAAAGTATGTTTAAGTATAGATATATCTGAAATGTCTCTAGTTCTAACACCTCCATGTCAAGGAATGAAGAATTGGGGCTGTAAACCAGTGGATGGAGAGGAAGGACTTGATGTTCATATGTCCCATCTAAAATGATAAACATAGTTTTGCACACTTGCCTGGTGGTATTTGCGTGTATCAGCTAGAGTCTTCTTGTATTTCTTCTATCACGCAACTGATACATTTCCTTAGTTTTACTATCATATCCCATCCATTTCTATTCGATCATCATCTTTGGTAAAT
>NW_010123067.1:0-1430 GCF_000699245.1 Pterocles gutturalis
ACCCGTGTGGCGCTGGTTTAACGATTGCAACCCAGATTGCTCTGAGCAGGGGCTAATCCTGCTCTGGGTACCCCTGTGGGGCAGGTGGGTGAGGCTGGACGGTGCAAAGCCAAGCGCTACCAGATGGCTCTGCTGGGCAAGGTGCCTCCTGCCAGGGCAGCCGCACACCTTCGGCAGGAATCGGGTTTGTGGATTCTGCGAAGAGCTGCTCCGGTCCCAGTTATACCAGCCTCCCCCAGCCAGGCTCACAGCTCCTCCTCGGGCTGTTAAACCAGCCCTGAGATACCCCCGGGCTTTGGGGAGAGCAGGGGAAGATGAGGGTAGACCTCAGATTTTTTTATTTCCAACAATTTTAACCTGTTCTTTGGGAATTGCCTCCATGAAGCACCTGTGAAAGGGGCATCCCGGGGCTTGCAGCTTGCAGCAGCGAAATGCTTGGGCTCTGTAAATCTGAAACCAACCTAAAATCTTCGTCCCCAGAAGAGGGTGGGGGCTGTTACTACAGCAGCTCCCCCAAATCCCACGGATGCTCCCCATAGCTGAGCTGTCAGGGTCTCCAATTTGGGGCTGCACCGACCCCGCCAAGGGTGTCCCCAAGACTTGTCAGTTTTGTCCCATACGGGGGCTCAGCCCCGTCTTTCTCTTTCCCGTGGGGCTGGAGAAGCCTGGCTGGTGCCTAGGTGGCTTTAAAGGCGGTGTGAAGTGGCTGCGCCGTTCTAATGGCACGCACAGCGGGAGGGAACCTCTCCGGAGGAGGACGCGGGGATGCAGCCACACGCTTGAAATATGGGCGAGATTATTCCAACTGCATCCATGCAAATGAGGCCCGTCTGCAGACAGGAGAGACAAAAGGTCATTAGCTTCCCATGTAGAGCCCTTCGTGCAGAGCCTAATTTACTGTCTTCCGAACCCTTTTTCTACAGATCTTGCATTTGGAGGCTTAAAAACGGTGGTATTTTGGCAGTTTTGATAGGTGTTGAGCAACTCGGGGGTTTATTAGATGCGGGACGTGTAGCGAGCGGGAGGGATGTGCGAGGGTTTGGCTTCTCCTCAAAAGCAGATGTTAGAGACCCATCACGTACCGCAGGCTGGCTTGTAAATCAGAGAGTACTTCAGGGCCTCCTGAAATACAAAATCCTCCAAGTTTTTCCCCCAAAAGCCCGAGTTTCTGCCCGCCTGAAGCTTTGCCGTCGGTTCTTGCAAACTTTTTTGTTTCCCCGGATGATGCTCTGTTTCTTGGGTGATGGTGGTTGCGTGGTCACCCTGGGATGTGGTGCTGGACCCGAGCAAGCCAGGAGCATCCCTGGGGTGAGGAGCACCCGGTCCCTCCCCGCAGCACCCGTCCTTCCTTGGGGCAAGCAGCACCGGGTGCCTGTTGTCACGGAAAGGCACGGCTGGGCTTTGCGTGGATCCGGAGGCGTCTGTATGCC
>NW_010123067.1:1455-1770 GCF_000699245.1 Pterocles gutturalis
TTTCCCGGTGCAATTTGGGAAGGGGCAGATGTTTTGGGGGGCTCCTGCAGCTCCTTTGGGGGCTGAAGGGACCTGGGCTGGATGGAGCCCGGTCTGCTCGAGCCCAGTGATGCTTTTGGTGCTGCTGCTGCCTGAGGCACTGAAGGAATGAGGGAGACCGGCAGTTATTTCCCTGGGGATCCTTAAAATTTTAATTTTTGGCTGCTCTGCTCACCGTGGAGGTTCTGCGGGGAGGTGGCAGTGGTGGGAAAGGGTTGGGGTCACCCCTAAGCATCCCCCCAGCACGGAGGTGGGATGCGGTGCCGCCGGCTCCTT
>NW_010123067.1:2143-4302 GCF_000699245.1 Pterocles gutturalis
TGGTGGCTGCCCTGTGCCGGTTCACGGGGTGGGTTTGGGTGTTGGGTGCTCCTGCAGCACGAGGAGGAGGTTTGCAGACTTTTGGGGTGTGTGCACCCCTGCAGCAAGGATATTCTGTGCTGTGGAGCCATGGGATGCTCTGACCTGGCGTGGGGCCACCTCGGAGCAGCCATCCAGCCCCTCCCTGTCTGCAAGTGGGGGTGGGCAGGGGGTGGATTTGGGGTCCCTCTTCCCACCGCTGCTGCATCGGGGTCAGCTTGGTCCAGGCTGGGCCTGCGGTCCTGGCCCTGCTGCTGGGATCTGGGGGGGCTGTGTGGGGCCAGATGGACTCCAAGCAACCCCTCGAGACCCCCGTAGGGGCAGTGGGGAACAACTGAGATGTTGAGGGGGGGGTGAGCAAACCTCACGCCGTGCTCCTGAGGAGGACCTAACCCAGGACCTGCTGCATGGGGAAGGGACAACTGTGCAGGAGGGATGGGGAACATGGGGGTCGGTGCTGAGCTGGGAAAATGCCTTTTTCTGCTGGCTCTGGACTGATGCTCCCCTGCCCAGCGCATCGCCTGTGCGTGGCTGTTTGGTAGCTTTACAGACGCGATGCCAATTTGACACCTCGAACGCTGAGAACACCCCCAACCCAATTTTTATAATTGGCTCTTGACCAAAATGAGAGTTTCTTTGAGGCCGTTTCGAACAAAGCGTGCTAATGGCGGGGGCACCCCGCGCCACAAAAGGGCTGGGCTTTGATCCTTTCTGTTTTTTCTTGTCGGTGGAGGTAAAAGAAATGGTTTCCAACTTAAATTGGGAAAGAGGTTTTTGAAATATTTAAGAAATCCTTTCCCAGCAGATTTGAGATAGCGGCTGTGTTCAGCTGTCTCCGCGGGCACCGATAAGGAGGAAATTCAGTTTAGGTTTGAGGATGGTTCTGTGGAGGGGAACTGGCTAAAAATGGTGAGCAATAAATTCGAACAAAACTGGTTTTTTTTTTACTGAAATAAGAAGCTTTGGGTAGAAATGTCCAACCAAACCAATTTTTTCCAGGAGGAAAAAAAAAAAAAAACAACTACAGAAAAATTAATCACAAATAATGGGCAAGTTCTGCAAGAAACAGGGAGGTTTCCCCTTTCTGGAAGTGAAATCCCAGCTCAGAATACCAAAAGATTATTATTTTTTTTTTAACACGGTTGGACTTTTGACTTGTGGGTGTAAATCCCAAGAATCCCGGGTGTAAATCCCGCGTGTCCTGGGGCTGCGTGGGTCTCCGCCGTGGTGGACCAAGGGTTTGGCTGTGTGGCTGGAGGTGGATTGCGGGATCTCCGCCGGCCGCCCTGATAGAGAGATACGTCCAGTGGCAGGGCATGAAATCCGCTTGAATAGGTGACTCCCAGCTCGCGCGGCCGATGCGCCTGCAATGACTAAATTACCTCTCTGCCGGCCCCGAGGTCCCTCCTGGGCTGGCGAAGATGCTTTGCTCAGCACGGGGAGGTTTCAGGGCCAGGTCCTTGCTTGCGTTGAGGGGATGAAATGGGGAGAAATGGGCTTATACCTCTTCAAATCATGCCTTGCGTATAATTTTATCCGTATTTCTATTACATCCCATAGCATTTTTTGCTGTTGCTCAAGCTGGAAGCTTCCTGTTCAACCTGGTTCTGTGCAGGAAGGGATGCGTGTGACCAAGCGTGCCTCTGACCGCTTCTCCCTGCCTCCCAAAAAAACCCTGATGGGACCTCCATCCTTAAAACCCCCAGCCTTAGCCCGTGGCTACCTACAGCGCTGGGGAGGAACGGGCAGAGAAGAGCAGGATTTACCCCCTGGTTTTCTCATACTGCTTTTTTTTTTTTATGCTAAGGAGGTTTTTTTGGTGTTTCTTTGGTGCTGTTGGGAAAGATGGAGAGAGAGGAGGCCAGAAGGTGAGGGCTGGTGGGATGCATTGATCCTTCCGGGGGGCTGGGGCGGAGGATGCGATTGCGAGTACAAAACGAACCGGAGAACGACCATCTCCCTTGGACAGAGAAAGCGAAGGCAGAGGCACAAAGGGGTGGGCTTTCTTCTTTTTTTTTTTTTTTTTCTTTTTTCTGGGGGAATACAATGTGATGAATTCAGCGTGAGGGCCAGCGCCACCCTTTAATATACTTTCAGTTAAACAGGGGTTTCTATGGCAG
>NW_010123067.1:4317-13160 GCF_000699245.1 Pterocles gutturalis
GCCCTGAAAAGATGTTTGTGCAGAGCTTTGCCAATGGCATTTGTGGCACCGGTGCCAGACGGGTAACGCCGCCGCCGCGCAGCCACTCATCACGCGCTGACAGCTTCCCGCTCCCCCACCACCGCCATCCCAACGTTTCTGGGGTTTTAATGCCCTCAGACAAAAGGGGCGGCAGCATTCGCCTGGGATGCGGCTGGCATCAGCCCGGCACCGTTGTCCACACCGTTGTGGCAGCGAAAAAACTGGGCACGAGGCGACGTTACCCCCAGGGAGGTGCTGGAGGATGGGATGGAGAAGGAGGAGTGAGAGATGGAGTCTGCTGGGACCTGGCCATCCCTCCAGCTTGATCCCTTTTTATTTCCCATGGTTGGAAGAATTTTCCAAAAACAAAAGAAACCCAAAGGATTGGGGTGGATTTTTTTTTTTCCTCTGGTTGCATCACCTGCCAGGTACGGATTGTGTTCAGAATGGTCCTCACGGAGGACCATGAACCTCCCTTGTCCCCATCGCTTGCTCCTGGAAGGAGCCTTAATGGGAGAAGCTGGTGATGGTGGTGGAGGACCCTCGGTGGAAGGGACAGTGAGCCCCAGCTCTGCCCTTGGGGACGCGGCAGTGACTGGCTGCAGGGCTCCGGATCGCCTATCTTGGGGAAGTTTTTGCAGCAGGTCTCCAGAATTTTGGGGTGCTCTCGTGCTCTGATGTGGCCTCTCCAGCAGCTCTGCCTCATCCACGAGCTCTTTGCTGTTGCGTTTCCTCTAGATTATTATTTTTCTTCCATAGAAATGCTTCAAATTCTCTTTTCCCCAGAGCAAAGCTGCCTATTCCGGCAGCACCAGCTCCCTGGATCAAAGGTCTGGAGCCTGTCCTGCCTGATGTAGCTGGGGACAGAAGTGCTGCTGTTGGGGTAAACCCTGGGCTGGTGGCAGTGGGGTAAATCAGGATTGCTCCCAACGAAATGTCTGGTGCAACCTCAACGCGCTTCATCTGGTGCCGCTCTCTGCGACGTTGTGTCGGCTACAAGAAGTAGTTCCAGATGGTCCCTTCCCCCATCCCACGGGACCTTCTCGTCCTCTCCAAAAGCTCCCTCTCCCCCACCAAAAAAGCCTTCTCCAACTTGCTCCTTTCCCATGGGCATTTCCATTCCTCATCTTTTTCTCTTGTTGAAAAAACATTTCGAATGAGATTATTATTTTTTTTTCCTGAGCTGGGTTCCTATAGATTCGAGACTGATCTCATTAAGACCGCCGGAAGGGGAACTGGATGTTTGAAATTCATTGGCAATACTTGAGGTTTTTCTTCCCTTCTCCTTCCCCCTTTTCTTCCACTTCTGAGAAAGAACAAGAGCAGAAACTTCAATGTTTTTCTCAGAGTGAAATTGCAAAGTAAATTACTTTAGACTCTATAATGTGAAATATTGAAATGAAAAGTGATTTTTTTTTTTTAAACAAGCTCAGTGTTCCTTCTTGAAAAGCCCAAAGCAAAATGTGTTGATCTCGTTTCAGTGCGTCTCCCCTCCCCGTTTCTCTTTCAAAACAAACTCTTTGCAGAAACGGACCGCGTTTAGGCGTGACATCTTCCTTTTGATGAATTGTCGTTTTTCCATCACAAAAATGTCCAGCCAGCTCCACCCACCAAGCCGTGTGTTGGTGATATCCCCAACTGCTGTCATTTGTGCACAACCAGAGAGAAGAGCTCTTCAGCTCCCGGGGAAGGATTGCTCCCAGTCCAGAGGGTTGAATCCCCCAGTTGACACCAGTGAAAGCCCAGACAACACTGGGGTAACTCTTGGGTGCTGAGGTTTGGCCAGATTTGGGTGCTCATGTGCAAACCCAACTATTTTCACCCTGAACCCCAGGCTGTCCCTTGCCACCTCTTCCCCATCCCACCAAAGCAGCCGGAGATGCTCGGCTCGCCCCAGGGATGCGGGATACAGATGTTTTGAAGGCAACGAGGCTTGTGCATCCCCTCTTGCAAAGTTTGGGGAGAAGCTGAGCAGCTCCAGGAAGGCAATTCCCGAAGGTTTTAGTGCTATTGCTCATTTTCTGCTGGGTAAATGTGGTCACTCGGGTCCCCCAGAAGAGACACTGTGGCCTCTGAGAGCTCCCTTGGGGTGCGCGGTGCCTGCAGGGTTTGGGGTAAAAGGGCTGGGATGAGGTTGTTCCCATTTTCTGCTCATTCTGGCAGCACCCAAGGGGAGGCTTCTCTGGCTGCTCCAGGTAGAGATGTCCTGGTGTGGTGTCCCCTCCTCCACCCCAAACCAAAACTGGGCTATCGTGGGGGGCAGGAGGAGGTAAAAGCTGCAAAGAAATCCCCCCAGCACCCCCAGAAATCCAGCAGGAGCTCAGAAGGAAGGTCCTGCGTTGTTTGAGCTCTTCTTGCCAAATGCTTGACTCGGTGCAGGGAAAAGGGTTATTTTTTCAAAGCATAATTGTTTGGGTTTTTTTCCCCCCAGGAAAATCAGGTGGGGAACAGATGGGGCTGTGCCTTCCCCTGCCCCTAAATATTTGAGCCCTTTGGCTCCTGACAAGAGGTTTGTGAAAAGGGAGAAGAGCCACAGTGGTGGCTTGGCCCCACTGAGGAGGAGGGTGGCAGATGCTTGCCCTGGGCTAGACACCAGCAAATCCCCCCACCCCACGTGTACCCCCAGAGCCAAACCCGCCGGTGCACAGGGTAGATGACAAGCACAAAACCGAGCAGGCGGGTGGCTTGATGCTGGAGTCCCCTGTGAGCCCCTCGAGCACTTTGGGGAGCAGGAAGGTGATGGATCAGGCAGGAGTGTCAGCAGGAGGGTCAGGACGGCTGGCAGTAGCTCTGGGAGCCTCTATCGGTGCCAGCGCTGGAACTGCAGGGCAGCCCCGCGTCCCCAGCACTGCACAGAGTTGTGGAAAGATGGAAAATGCGAGAGGAAAAACAAATGTGGTGGTGGGACAGGCTGGCAGGGATGAGCAGCCCCGGCTCGGATGCAGTGACGTGGGGCAGGATGGGCAGGGATGCTCCTGGTGGGGTGATGGGCTGAGGGTCAGATCCTGTCCTCGCCGCTCAGCGCTAACCAGCATCTGGGTGCTGCAAGGAAACGAAAATGGTGAAAATTGGAATTATCTTAATGGTTAAAGCTGGGTTAAAGGAGGATTTGCCTTTGGGTGGGAAATGTGGGTGTGCTGGCTGCATGATGGGGATGTAAGGAAGGGGGTGCAGGGCATCCCCTGCGCAGGGACCGGGGGGCTGCAAACCTTGTCCCCCCATCCCTGTCCTCCACCAGCTGCTTTTGCAAAAGCAACGAAATCACCCCAAGCTGCTCCTTCCCCCGCATCCGTGGCTGGGCTGCGGAGGGAAGGTCGGAGGGGGGCAAGCGCCACGTGGCTCTGAACCGTTGCAGTGACCCCGTGGCTGTCGATAGGGACTCGGATGCTTTTAAATGTGTTTATTTGCCTTGTTCTGGCCACGTTGGTGAGGAGGGAGGATTGTGCACAGTACAGAGGCAGCAACAGCCACGGGAGGGCTGGTTCGTGTTGTTGGAATTGCTGAAATCCCTCGCTGGGAGCAGGTCGGGAGATCCCTGCCTTCACCTGCGAAAAAAATGGAGAATTGCAACAGAGGAGAGGAGGGATGTCAGTTTAATTTTTTTTTTTTTAAACAGAACATGGAAATTATTTTAGACTTGTCGACTAAGAAAATCAATAGCTTCTCATATTGAAATGGGGGGAAAAAAAACCTCTCTGTAAACCAGATTTTTTGTCATGAAATATCCGTATAATCAGCTAGCATTCAACCAAAATACTGCAGAAGCCAAAAAAAAAAGCAAAAATATACTCAAAATATTTTGTCCAGATCCAAATTTAGCAAATTGGTATGCAATCCCCTATGCTCTATAGGAAAGATAATAAAAAAAGTCATTTTTAGATGTGATGAAATATTAATAAATCATCAGGCTGAGCATCACGGAGTTCAGCTGCTCTCAAATTGTGGCGCAGAGCAGCGATGCCTTATCGTGATAATCCCGCTGCCCACATCCGCAGCGTGCGCTGCTGCTGCCTGCCACAGCCGTCGTATCAAACGAACCCCTCGTAAATACACCGTCGCAGCGTAAATGAGGAAAAACATTTATTAAGGCAAAAATTACCTTCGATGAAAACAAATCCCTTCTCAACGGTGCTGGTGTTTTTAAAAGGGAATATTTGTCAGAGCGGCTCAAGGATGTGTTAACACAGGGAGGGGGGAAATGCGGAGGGAAAAACTGTTTATTTTCCATTTGTTTTCCGGATGTTAATGGCAATAAAATGCGGGACACCCCTGTTAGTGGGCTGGGAGACAAAGGGCTGTTGTGTGGCGGCAGGTACAGCGAGGTGGGATAGGAAACGGATTCGGGGACGGGAAATATCCTGAGCATCACCCCACTAACGAGGTGGGCTGGAGAGCAGGGGGGTTTTGCTCTTTGGAGGGTTTGCCAGGCAATTCCTGATGCTTTCTGGATGCTGCACCTTGTGCTTGCACCAAACCCTCCTGCAGCCAAGCAGGTGGTGGAAATAAATCCCAAAGTGTCCGGGAGGGTTTGGATGTTTTCCTGCTGGTGTGTGGGTGAGTTGGGTTTGGGAAGGGGTGTAGCAGAGACCCCAATAAACGCTGTTCCTCTGCAGGGTGAGTGGAAGGGGAAAAAACCTGATTCCTCTAATTGCCCCTGTTGGGTACATCCTTAGATAAAATCATAAATAACCAGAGAGACTTTCACGTATAAATATATTTGGGTTCCTCTTTTTTTTTAAGGTTTTTTTGTGTGTGTGTGGCTGTCGCCCATCCTGCGCTCGCTTCTTTCCTCTCTGAAACCTGTTCTGGGCGAGCGCTTTGTTAATTGGAACAATCTTATTTAAAGGAAGATGAATTAAAAAAAAAAAAAAAATCAGCAGCCAGCTGCCCCCATCGACCCCCCCAGTAAATGTCATTGCTTCGGTGCTGCCTGGCAGCTGCTGCCCTCTTTTCTCCGCGCCGCGTGCCAAGGCGGGAGCTTTCTGTTGGCACTGGTGGGGTTGAGGGGGAAGAAAATGGTTTAAGTTGAGGAGCTCCAGGGTGGTGGCTGTGTCTGTTTCCCCTATGTCTGGCTTTTAGGGGGTTTTTGGGGTATTTAGCTGCCCTGTTGATTTGGGGTGAGCTCAGAGCCAGGGCACGTGGCCTGGAGGGAAGGAGGATGCTCGGAGGGTCCCTCCGGTGCTGGTCCCCAGGGGTGGGACACTGGCGGTGAGGCTGGGTGGGGGCAGGGCTCAGCACAGCATCCTCGGGGAGCCGGGGGTGACCCCGCAGCCCTGCCTGGTGGTGGAAGAGCCAAGGGAGGATGGATGGGATTGACCCTGGGTTTTGGGGCTCGTCAGACAACCCTCCATCCCCTCTCCAACCCTCCTCGTACCCTTGAGCGTAGGGACCTCGGTACAGGTTTGCACCCACATCCCTGTCTGTGGGTTGGGGGCTGGATGAGCTGGATTTGGGGTGGATCATGGGGGGAGCATAAAGGAAGAGGGCTCCGAGGAGCTCAAGGCACATGCGCGTGGTCTTTCCCAAGGATTGGGGGTCACTGCTGTTGTGCGTGGCCCTGGCAGCCAATGGCTCTTACCCGGCCTGTTTGCAGAAGTTTAATAGGATTAGTGATCTTAGGAGCCCTTGTGCGCTAAATCCCGTAACTGCTGCTGGAACCGGAGTGAGGAAAAAAAACCAGCCCGTGTAGAGAATGCTAAACTGCTCCTGATTGCAACGAAATACCAGGTTTAACACCGCCCCGGTTGGAGCTGTGTTTGGGGTAAATTCTCCCAGATTTGGTTGTAGCCATCACCCAGCTGAGGTTTTGGTGCTGCTGCAGGTGGATTTGGGGAAATCATGGGGGTCGTGTTCATCGAGGGCAGGAGAGGAAATTCCCACCTGCTTCGTCGCTTAACCGTGCGCGCACCAAAAAGTGCAGGTTTTGTCCTCATGGTACTTGCAGGGAAGAAAAAAAAGGGAAGGATGAGGCTCTGCCGCTCCTGCGGTGGAAGGCGATGCCTTAGATAAAGGTTGAATAAAAGTTATCAGGATTAGAAAGCAATGAAAAGCCAAAACAATGTTATCAGAAATTGTTTACATATAATTAAAGGATACGTACGTATGACTTGATCGTCTTCCAGATGATAATGTTGTTTTATTTTCTTTCTAATGGGGGGATTAGGAAGAAATGGAGTGTGGCATCTATAAAATGAGCGAGAGCAGAGAAATAGTCCTGGCTGCTTTCGACGAGAACAATAACGCATTGTCGGGCTGCTAGTGTGGTTTCAAAGGTAATAGATGTTGTCCTGGAATTTTTCCTCGTTGGACGCGGTGGGCTGAAATACGCCGTCTCGGGGTGGGTTTGCGCAGAGCCTGGCTGCCGTGGCGGCACAGGGGGAATTGTTGGTTCCCGCGAGGTCGAAACGCTTTCCTTGGGACACAGAGTTTTCCAGAGTGGCGAAAAAAAGGGTTTGGATTGAGCCAGGCAGTGTGCGCACTTGAGTCTGGGTTTTTTTGTGATTTATTTTTTTTTAGGGGAAAATATGTGGCCTGCTTTGGAGGGGAATCACACGATCCCCACCCTCCCGACCGGGCTAAGCTCAGCTCAGAGCAATGTTTGGCTTTGAAAACTACTTTTGGATTTTATTATGTTAAAAAAAAAAAAGTTTCAACCTCCTGAAGAAACTATTAAAAGACATGCTTAAACTGCTAGGGATTTCAAAGAGATGTTCTTTCTGGTGTCCCCCTAAAAGACACTTGCTGGTTTTTCAGTTCCAGTGCAACCCTCTTACTCTGAAAACAAACATTAAGTACAAATTATATAGACTCTGAGACTTTTCTGTTGTAAAATTACCCTGCTGGGAGAGTGCTCTCCCCATCCCAGATCTGGGAAGCCCCTGGCATTGCAGGACCTGGAATATCTACTTTATTACTTTTTTTTTTTTTTTTGCTAAAATCTGTTCATTGGTGACAGCAGAAGCTGGTTTAAGATTGCAGCAGGGAGAGAGAAAGGGCTGGGCAGAGGGGACAGAAGCATCTCGCCGGGGCGGGTGACAGCAGCTGGCAGAGCCAAGGGACGGTTTGGTGGCAGCCTCCCTCTTGGAGGGGAGGTTTCTGGGGACAAATCTTCTCTTTTTGGCGTTTGCAAGGGAAGAGGGAAAACAGGAGGGTCCTGGTTCTTGCTTGTGGCTCCTGGGGAAGCAGCAGCAATTAATATCTTTATGAAGATATTTTCCATCCTGGAACACAGTGATTTTGGGTTGAAATGGAGTTGAAGGTGAAAAGTTGTCCACGCCTGGCAAACAGCACGAGTCTAGGAGAAATATGAAATACCAACAACACTGTGCACGTGTAAAAGTGTGTGTGAGCATGTATGGACACAACCATGGAGCAAACCCATCTTTGTGCTGCGGAAAAATAACTTTTCATCAAATTTAGATGTTATTTCTATGATCGAAAACGTGTTAGTTTGTGCCTTGTTTGCAATAAAGGTAATGAAATAGTGGCTGAATATGGCAGCAAGTAAAAAGGACAAATCTGAAGTTTTTTTTTTTTTTTTAAATCTAGTTGCAGTGCTTTCTAACAGAACCGTGTTCTAAATGAACAAAAATACAATATTTAATCTCTAGGGCTATAAATATAGGAGCTGTGTTTAGAAATGCAAAAAAAAAAAATCATTAAAGCCACTGAAATTAATATTAGAGGATCAAGTGGAAAGCTTAAACTACACAAATCACTTAATATTTTCCAGAATTTCCAGTACTTCTGACAAACTGGTGGGGCATTCAGAAGATAAATGCTCTTTTTTTCTTTTTAGACTCCAAGTTTTTCTGAGGTCTGCAAGTGTCAGGAGATCTCGGGGCTGGAATTTGGAGCCAGGCTCCAGGGGTGATGGATGGACAGGGTGCAGACAGGACCAAGCGCTGAGCTGGCTCTGCTCGAACCCCTCAGCATCCAGAGTCAGCTCGGGGGGGGGTCACAGGTTTTAGGGTGTTTTTTAAGCTGCTGTTGCTCCTGCACTGCTGCCCGTTTTCTATAATCAACAAAAATCAGTGAGTTTATTGTTTTATTTTTTTTAAAATACCCTTTTTTCATCTCCCAGCCATTCAAACCTCTCTTTTGTTCCATGGTGTGTGGGGTTTTTTTTTTTTCCTGTTTTGCCCCCTACACCTCTCTCCCCAGGAGTGACGGGGAGGTAGAATGGAGGGGGACCCCAGCTCGGGGCTGGGGAGGGGACCTGGGGGTGAGGGTGCCCCAAAGGGACCCTCCCTGCAGGGATTTCTCTGCTCTTTGCAAAAAGCTGTGCCCCAAAGCAGCCCCTTCTCCGATAAAGCACAATGCAAACCAAACAAACTCCCCCCTCACGCTCTCTTTGGATATTTGCAATTTTTTTACGATTAGCCCCAAATTTAACAAAGATGACAGATGGGGGTGGGGAGCAATTCAATTAATTTGTAATCTTACATTTCATTAGAAAATGCAGGAATAACGATCGTATCCAGCAGGTGGGGGCCAGGGGGGAATAATAAATGGAGATTTCCCCCTCCCAAATCAGATTATAAAATCACCTTTTTTTAAAAAAAAATAAATTAGTTGATGAGCAGTTGAACAGAGTAACCCCAGATTACGAGCGAAGTAAACAGAACTACCAAACAAAATAGAAATAACAAAGGACACGAAGTTAACTCTCCTCCTCGCCTTTTTTTTTTTCTTTTTTTCGGGGCTGTCGGGAGGGGTGGGGGGGTCCCGATGGGGCTGCGGGGGGCAGGCGGCTCGCAACAGGCGACTTGAGGCAAATAATTCGTTTGCAAACAGGGCTCTGCCGGCAGCGAAAAGGTCCG
>NW_010123068.1:0-215 GCF_000699245.1 Pterocles gutturalis
TACCGGGAGCAGTACGGCGTCGCGCTCTTCAACAGCGTCCGCTATGAGATCGAAGGCAACGGGGGGCCACAGGCACAGCTGCTCCACCGCAAGGTAAGAGCTCTGTCCCCAAGCCCAGCCAGCACGAACTGATGTCCCCCCCAGAGCCCTGGGCTCGTCCCCTCTCCCTGTCCCACCCTGCTGGGATGGATGTAGCCCCTGTGCCACTGGTCCCG
>NW_010123068.1:370-2151 GCF_000699245.1 Pterocles gutturalis
CCAGGACCCCCGTGTGCCGGGGAAGCCCCGAGCAGGACGTGCCGGGCTGTTGTCCCCCTGCTCCTGGGTGCGAGCGATGCTCCAACCCCACAGAAATGTTTGGGGAGAAGTAGGAAACCCCTGCCAGATATCCTGGACCCCCACTGTGGAAGAGGAGGTGGCTCTGGGTCTGGTCACCAGCAGCCAAGTGCCTCCTCCCTGGCAGAAGGACCCTGTCCCCCCATGGGGCTTGTGCCCTGCAGCTCCAGCACCCATGGACGGATCCTGCACTCCCCTCCTGGGGACCCCAGCGTCCCCCCATGGGGCTCCTCGCTGATAGACGGGGTTAGGGGTCCCTCTCTGGCCAGGTCGGTGGAACCACCATCCTGTGGGTGCTCCTTGGAAGCAGCAGGAGATGTGATTGCATGTGGGGACGGGCTTCTGCTTTTCTCCGGGGCTTAAAGGAGTGTTTTTATAAGAAATCTAGAAATTGCATCCATGAGACCAGCCTCAAGCCCTAGGTGCTCCCAGTGGCTGTCCTTCTGCCCCACCCACCAAGGTGACACCTTGCCCAGGCACAGGGACATGCCCTGTCTCCTCTGGACATTTCAAACCTCCCCCGGTGCTGCCTGCATCGGGCAGAACAAAGGTGTGGAGCTTCCGAGCCGGGTGCCCCGTGTCCTCAGCGTGGCGTCCCTTGGCTTCCTGGCAATTTGGGGGATGCCCCCAGCCTGCCCCGGGGGGGTTTGTCCCTCCCAGGGTTGGTTGCTTCATTAAAGAGCTCCACAAGCAGCCCAGGAATGTCTGGGGAAGGCGGCGAGGCGGGGAGGGCAGGGCACCGCTGTCTAAACGGGACATTCCTCTCGCACTGTGTCCCCTCGGCTGCCACCCGTCCTCTGCCAGGGCACAGGCACAGCCTCCGGCTGGATGTCCCGGGGGTCCCAGCGCCGTGGGGACCCGTGTGTCCATGGGGTGGCTCTGTGAGGAGCTGGGGAGAGCAGTTTTTCTTCTGCACATTTATCCTCCAGATGGAAAACTGTTTCCTAGTTCCAGATACTGCTGCTGTTCCTAGCTTCTGATCAGCTTCCAGAAGAAAGGAGGTTATTCTTTGCAAGTGGCCTTCAATATCAAAATATGGGTGAATTGATAAAAAAGGAAATAGGGAAAGGAATGGAAGCACAATGAATTGTTATTTAAACTATCAAGTCAGACTGAAAAAAAAAAAAAGAGTCTTTTTATGTTTCCTTTTCCCTTTTTAGCATCACTCTTTATAGCCAAGGTCATTAAAATGAAAACTTTATTGTAAGTGAATTATGTTAGAATATGGATTAGGTCTTCTTACTTTTCTGTGTGATGGATTGTTCAGTAACATGGGGAGAGCATTTCCTCCAGGTGAGCTTTGCACTCCCCAAATATGCCCAAAAAACCCCTGCGGATGTCAAACAGATGCAGGACAGCATCCTCCCTGTCCCTGGGCAGGTCCAGCTGGAATCTGGAATTTGGGGTTCTTACATTTTATTTATTTTATTTATTTTTTAACTTATGTTTCCCATCTCTGGGGGGGGGTGCGGTGCTCAGAGGCCACTCCTGCAGGGATATGGGGGGCTGGAGACTCCCCTGGGCAGGGGGGGATGGCTGGGCTGGGGTCCGAAGTGTGGCTCAGCACCTGAAATGCCAGCGAGAGGCAGCAGCAATGAGAACAAGGAAGAAATATTTCTGCCTTTGGTCTTTCTAGCAGCCCAGGTGTCCCCAGCTAGCCATGGGGACAGCACACGTTGTACCCCTGACAACCAGTCCCTGAG
>NW_010123069.1:0-6058 GCF_000699245.1 Pterocles gutturalis
ATGAGGTGGGATGGAGATATGGGAGGGATAGAGGCAGCAGAGCCGGCAGCACCATCGGTCAGCCGCAGAGCTCCACGAGAACCATCCAGCGACAGAGGAACTGCCCCTTCTCCACTGCTCGGCGCCGTGTTTTCCAGCTCAGACGACAATGGTGTTGTTGCTGGGGCCAAACACACCTTCCAGCTGCAGCTCACCACGTGCTGCGATGTGCCGAAGGATACCAGGAGCAGTGGTGGCACGGCACTTGCTGTGCCCATCGCACACCGCACCCTGCCCGCTCCTCCTCCCGTCCCTAATTAGTTCCCACCGACAATGCACGAGCTGAAACACTGCCCTTGTGTCTCCCAGAGTCTCAGCTTCTACAAAAACACTTATCTGCCAGAAAACCCTTTATTTTTAGCTTTGCTTTTTCACCAGAAGATGAAGAATTCCCTTCAGACCCCTCAGTGATGAATCGCAGAGAAAGTTTCTCTCCGGTTCATCTGAACGACGCTCATCTCAGGGGGTGGAAAATTACTGGAAAACTTTAATAGTAAGTAACAAAAAAAAGCCTTAAATTCAACCTTTATGGCATTCTTTAATCACATCAGGCGTGATTCATTTCACATGCAAATCCGGCCTCGCGCTCTCTGCGCCGCTGAAGCATCCGACTTCAAACCCTTCCAGCACAAAACCCTTCCAGCAGAAGACGGAGATTGAGATCTCCACCAAAGAACCACCAGAATTCTAATTTTGCTCTGAAATCTGGGATTCCTTTTGTGAGGGGCCCCTATCTGATGGCATCCTCTGACGGAGCGCCTTTCCACCTCGAACGGCGGGGCAGGAGGGCTCTCTGCAAAGGCGGGGGTTTATCCCAGCAGCAGTGCAGACAGCAATAGCAGCGCATCGCCCTCCTGCACAGCGCCGGGCTCCTGCGGCGTGACCCAGGCGTGTTCCATCCTGATATCGGCCAGCTCAGCGGTTACTGCTCCCCATTCACCTCTCGAGGAAAATATCAATAAATGGGTCACCTGTCCCACCTAGAGGGGCTGCGATGCTGGGAGGGGCGGTGAATGGGGTCAGCAGGGTGGCACTAGCACCATGCTCGCTGAAGTCACTGTCGGTCCATCCCAAGGTTCTGGGTGTGAGCATCTCTCTGCGAGAGAAGGAGCACGGGGAAAAGGGAGACAAATGGCTGCGAAAACCACCGCCAGGGAGGATTTTGCTCGATGCCTGTTGTTTTCTGATGACCCACTTTAGAACAACAGCAGTTTAGACAAGTGAGTTTTGCTCTTCTCCCATCTGCAGAACGGGGCAGAGCCACCCCTGGAAATCAGCTCGGATCAGGCCACCCGCAGCCCTGGAAACCCCCTCACCAGCGGCAGACACATGGCACCACGTGCTGCCAAGGCACCGAGGCAGAGGAGCTGGGAACAAAAGCCCAGGAGTCCCCAAAACCCCGCCGTGCCTTGGGCTCCATGCCCCTGGGGCACACAGATCTTCTCCTTCACTCGGGATGATTGTTTGCAAATGTGCAGAACTCTAAAGCTTTGGCCAAAGAGGGTTTTCACTGATTTGCAGGTTTGCAGACTTTTTTTTTCATTAGTTAAAAAAACCCCAAAACACTCCAAATCCTGCAAACCCCCCTCCCAGAGAGAAGCCAGGTGTAGCCCAGCTTTTATCAGCTCATTTTTCTTCCTTAGGTTTTAGTCCAACCTGATCGCTCTTTGTTCCTGCAATACTCCTGCCCGTCGGTGGGATAAATTAAGCACAAAGTGTTTAAGTGATCAATAAAGACACAATGAAGTGGACGTTGTCCAATGATAAATGAGCGGTCAGAGGTGGCTCCCGGATCACAGACCGCGTTGACCGCGGTGTTCGTACCAGGCACAGCTCACAACCTCCCTTTCCACTGAAACGCACATCAAATATGCATTAAGACACTCTTAATTAGAATAAGCTTAAGTAGAAAAGGGAATTAAAGCGGTGACCTGCATCGTTAAAGAGGGCTGAAGGATAAACCCAAACCCCTTTAATTTTAGCAGAAGCACGACCAGAAACAACGAGGGGGAGAACCATCCCCTTGCTGTGAGAGATGCTGAACAAAGCACAGAACAAGTTTCTTTCAGTGGAAGGGAGTTGGGGACATTTCTAAGTATTTGGTTTTGTCTGTCACCTTCCTTTCCTTACTCCATTTCCCGCTTCTTTCTTCTGGAAAACTGTAACAAAAGGGAGCCGATTTTTCCAAGGTTCAGATTTGCACTGAAACCCTGAGAACAGGGAGCAGCAAGCATCGATGTGATGAGAAATTGCGGTGATGGGACAGCCCGTTGTGACGCAGGCAGCGTGCCTGGGGACTGTCCCCTCCTCCTCCTCGGCCACCGCCGCCCCTCTGGGCGCAGCAGCCTCGCTGTCCTCCCAGCAAAGCCGGAGCCGGGATGGCGGGAGGAGGACATGCCTGAGGCAGCAGCGATGCGCTGGGTACCCGATGCTGCTCCCTCCCGCAGATCTCTGGGATAAACTCCTGCAGGTGTGCGGCGAGGAGGGACCGCTCCGTCGCGTGCTGGGAGAGCGCACAGAGAGATGCCGACACCTTCTGCCCCATCCCAGCTCGGCGCTGGTTAGTTCAGCCATTAACTGCATCCCAGATCTGTGTCTCGGAGCCCTGCTTGCTCTTATCTGCTCGGGATGTGACTATTTATCATAATACACAACAGAACCAGGGTTTTACTGCAAAACTCCGGCTTTTTTCACGCTGGTATAATCCTCTGATTTATTCAAGCGCTGTAGCGCAGAGAATTCCTCTAAACCAAATTTTTTTGGAAGCAGAACACACTGTCCAGCTCTTCTTGCCCAGAGAATTCAGCCCGTTCGCTTTTCCCCGCAGCCAAAGGTATAAATAATGCAAAAAAAAGCAAACCACAAAAGTTTTCAGAGGAGAAAACCGAAGCAAAGCGTTTCAGACCCCGCAGCATCGCGGGAGGAAACTCGAATCCTGAGCCGAGGCTGCGCCCAGGGCTGGCATCCCTCCCTTCATCGCACGGCGTTCCCTGCAAGGCTGCACCCTGACGGGAGCTCTCTGGAGGGTGACGGGATTTCGGTGTGCAAAGAGAAAATTGCTCTCGGTAATAAGCAGATTCGCAGTGGTGGCCTCCAGAAGCCAGGTCACCCCAGCAAAACGGAAACCAAAGGTGCCCATAGGCAGCTAGTCCCTGGCCAGAGTTTGCCGGCTCGGCTCCGCGTGCCCAGGGTCTGGATGCAAATGAATCGCTCGGTTACACTGGGGTTTTTACACTGGTTTTGGCTCCTAATTAGATAGAGTTTCCCACAAGGAGATAAAATATTTAGAAACAAGTATATGAAAGAGAAAGTCAGCCTCTATTAAAATGACTTCATCGTTTTGAACTGATGCCTTCAAGCACTCTTTTGTAATTCATCCTTAAAGATATAAAATTATCATCTGAAGGAAGATTGTTAATAAAACTGACACTTCCCCATCAGTCAACTTAATTCACAATATAACACTTTCCAAATCCAATTATGTCTGCCTGATGACTGACGTTCGGCTCAACGTTATTGTTCAAGTGGAAAAGCGGATACAAAAATCAGAGGCGAGCCGTTTATGAAACACACGGCGATTGCTGCTGGGATGACTCCAGAATCGCTGCTGCTGGGGATGAAGCCACCAGCCCCAGCACAGGCAGCTCTTTGGACCTGGCTCTACCCAGCGACGGGTGCAATGGTGACGGGTGCCTGCTCCAAGCCACCGGTGCGTATTTCTCAACACATTTTAAACATCTACTTGACTATTTCCAATGCATGATCGGATGCTGTTCCAAGGCAGGACCCCTCCGTGCCTCATCCCTGTTACACCTGCACGGGTGGGAGGCTCAGCAAGCCCCCGCCCCGGCATTGCTCATCCCAACCCTCGCAGTGGGACGTGGCGGCGCCCACACCTCCGAGCCGAACCAGTCATGGGACGTCGAAAGACAAAGCGCTTGTTCATCTGGGGGTGTTGCCTCTTCCTACTGGTTTTCTACTACCTTCTTGCATTAATTAATTTTTTTTTTAACATTTGGATTTAAAATAAGAAACTTCCCTTCCTATAGAGGATTTATTTTTAATAATAGCAGTTATCTTGCAGCGTAACTCTGATTGTTATCACTGCTATAGAATTGTCAGTCCATCAACTTCAGGAGCGCAGGAGAGGCTGTGAGACTGCACCAACGAACCGGAGCTTGGGCATCGACTTGGAAGGGTTGAACAACCACCAAAAGATGGGTTATAAACATCTTCCAGGCCACACCGCGTCTGGAAAACTGCATCTGCTGCGGGGCTGTGACTGATGGTTGCTCTTCGTGGCAGGGCGGGATTCTGCCCCCGGGGAGGAACCCGGAAGGGCAGGACATGGCACAGCCGGGTGCACGTGCTGCTCGATCCCACCACGACATCCCCTCCCCACGCCTGCTGCAGACAGGGGCAGCTCCTCTGCAGGGGTTCAGACCCCCAGCTCTCTCCCCCATGGGCAGGGGCCCGTCCATCCGCAGCACCGAGCTGTGGCATCGCAGGGCTGCAGGGTGCCCGTGCCTCCCCGGGGGCTCCGACACAACCCACAGCCGCCTTCCCTTGGGAGGAAAAACGCATCTGCCTGAAGTCAGGCGGCCGCAGCAGCTATTGCATGGCAACCATTGCCAGGGAGACCGAGCTCGCTGCGCTGTGCCAGGCATCTCCATGGCGCCGGGACGGCCCAAACCACCGCGGTCCCTGCGCTTGCTGCGCCTTCCCATCCTCTCCTCTCCTCTCCACCGCTGGGCTCCTTCCCTGGGGATTAACACCAGCCGGGATGGGAAGGTCCCAGGGGTGCAGCATGTTTGCAAAGTGTTTGGAAATCCCAGCCAAGCTCTGCTGCAGGGCTTCTCCTGCCGTGCAGATGCGCATGGGCAGGGCCAAAAGCAGCCCCCACTCTGCAAGGCAGCCCCCAGACCCACCGGCTGCAAGGGCTGGGCGTTCAGGCACTTCGTGCGAGGCTCTAGGAGCAATTAAAGGTGTTTCCAGCGGCAGACAGACAGCAGGGCCGGTGTGCTGCATCCCACTCCTCCCCATCAGTGTAACTCCTGCTTCCCGGGGATGCTGCTGAGCGCAGGATATGTCCCGCTGCCTGCAAGGAGCCACCGCAAAAAATAGAGCAGTTGAACATTCTTTGTTAACTAGGGTTATTCGTTTGAAGAGGAAAATCTCCTCTGATTGCCGCAAGTAGCAGCGGTTTCGCACTTTGCCGCTCTCGGGGGATGCTGTTTGTGGGGCGTTTCACATTTTATTCCCTTTTATTGGCTGGGGGGTTGTCATAAAGGGCCGGGGTGCATCGCTCACATGCACGGGAATGGTATAAGGTGGTTCTGATGTCAGAGGGGAGGCAGCTACAGCAGCACACGCTGTTTAACACTGGTACGATGTTTAACTGACAGAATCAATCACCGTTGCTTGGCACTTTCGCCATGTGTATTAGCTTCCTACTTGATCCTTAGAGAAATCCCATGCAGCATCGATGAGCTGCCTTAAAAACATCTTTAGGTTGAAACAAGAGGGAGAAGCAGCGCAGTGCTCCACGGATTTACAGAACCATCAGCAATGAACCGGTGATCCCCCTTCTCCAGCACCGGTCCCCCTCCTGACGGCTCCAGGTTGGAAACCAGCAACTGATAAAACATACAGCACGGATGTGACAAACCGGAGAAAAGCAGCTATCCATCAAAGCAATTCCTGCAGCCTGACAATAAAACGGAATTATAACCACCACCAGTACTTTTGGACCCGCCCGGGAAGCCGTAGCACAAACAAGGGCTCTGAGCTCAGCCCACCCAGACCGCTGCCGTCAGATGGGAACGATGCCCTGGGAGCTGCAGGAACCGCCCTGGCCAAAAGGCAGGGGTGCTGCAAGAGCGACAGTGCTCCTGCCTGCATCCCTGCCTGCAACCCTGCTTCCCCACATTGTGGGGAAAGTCAGCGCTGGAGACAGCAGCAGGTTGTTTCTCACGGCGAGGGTGAGACCAGAGTCCCCTGGTCTGCAGCCTGCATTCCT
>NW_010123069.1:6089-20463 GCF_000699245.1 Pterocles gutturalis
CCTGCGGAGGAGGAGAGCTGCTCGTGTCTTCGTGGGTCATCACCAGCAAAACTTTGTTGCTGGGAGGATGCAGCAGTTTGAGGGGGGGCTGTTTCAGCTTTTCAGAAGAGTCCAAACACTCATGAATCATCACAATGTTGTTTTTTCTCTTCTTTTCCCTTTGTCTGCAGCAGTTCACTTTGCTGCTAAGGCTGAACCACCAATCTATGAGGACCATATGCTCCCGGCTACGTTGCAGGAACCCGGGACTAATTCAGATCTTGAGCCTGTCTTTGGGCCATCTGTTCACAGGATCACGCAAGACAATGTGTCATTATAGCTGGGAATTTGCATAACTGCTGTGGAGGAATTGTGCCCAGCTCTATTCAATACCAGCCACAGCCAAGCTTCTCACGCTGCAGGACAGGGGTAGGAATCGCGCAAGAAGCCGACGAGCATCACAGCGACATTTCCCACGGGGAGCCAGGCTGAGCATCCGTGGTACCCCTTGGAGCTGCTCAGGCACCAGCAATGCTGTCCCCCCAGCCCATCCTCCCCCCACCCAGGCTCTCAGCAAACACTGAAGGGCAGAGCCCGGGCGCTCCCAGCCACCAGCACTCCATCTCCTCTGCCAGGTTACCGCATTAATTCTCCCAGCTCTGACAACAACGGCGTAAATAACCCTGTGAATAATAGATCTCGCTGCAGACAGCTCGGAGGAGGGATGCCACGCTCGCGGCAGCCTCAGGCCCTCACTCTCCTTATCAGCTGCGGAGGAAGCGATGCCGCCGAGAGATAGCAGAGGCTGGAACCTCCCAGCAGATGTGAGGTCTCCTGCCCAAGGCTCACACCAGGCAAAAACCCGCTGTGGTCCAGCCTCCAGCAGGTTTCCAACCCTTGGCACCAAACCCCCAGCACCACCAGCAGCTCCGGGTGGGCTGCATTGTCTCTCCCCCCATTACTCACTCCCCAAAAAGGCTGCACAGTGCCTGGCACTGCAGAGCTTCACCAGCCTGAAAACAGCAGGTTTGGGGCAAAATCGGTGGAGTCGTGCACTGGGACCTCCCCAGCTGCCAGAGCAACCTGGGGAAGGGATCGGGCAGGATCGGGCCCCAGCTCGGCTCTGCTGGGCCTCGGCAGGCGGGAGCAAAACCTGGAAAGCTTCACCGCCGGCTTTGTCATCGCAGAAAGCACAATAGTCCTTTAATGATAATTACAGGCTTTCCGGCAGCTTTGTTGCTCCGGGGGGCTGGGGCTTTTTTGGTAGCGAGAGGTGCTGTTTAAGTACTTGAGCAAATGGCACTTAGCAGATGTCTTGGGGTAAATGGTAGGTTAAGCGACACCGAGAGCACCAGCGCAAGGAGCGCTCGTTTACGCTCACATGATTCAATTTGCATGGTTAATTCTATTTAAAGCAAACATCCAGCACCCGCCGGAGCTCCGAGAGAACCAGCGCTCTCATTCCGCCTTCTCTGGGACGCTTTGGAGAACAAAATGGTCGGGATAATAGAGCTAACGAACAAAGTTCCATAAACACATTTCCCGTGAAGAGCATTGGCCGTACTGATAACACTGCCCTGCACAGAGGCTGCAGAACAAACGCAGACAGATGTCGATGAGATTAAATGAGTGTCCTTCAGCTGCGGTAACGGCTTCATTAGCTCCTGCCGGGAGAGGGGGATGCCCCCCCCACCGCCGCTGCCCCAGGATGGGCTCGGCTTCCTGGCTGAGTACCAAGCTGCAAGAAGTTTCCATCCGAGCAGACAACAGAACCTCGCTTTTGTATCTGCAAAACCCAGCCCGTGGCAGAAGGATGCCAGGGCTGCTGGAGGCAAGAGCACCCATCGAGGCGGCACCGTGTTTGGAAGCTGCCCGCGAGCCAGACCAGCTCCGAGCAATCGCCTGTGCTAAACACTTTGTCAGGAGATGAAACTGGCACCCGTGGAAGGGCTGAGCAACAGGATGGGCACCCAGCTGGGCTGCCGACCCACCACCCGGGAGCCCCCGCCGTGCCGGAGACAGGTACAGGGGATGTCTGTACGAGGGCTGAGTCTAGAGCAGGTTTTCTCTCTCTCTTTAGCTATAATTTAATAAGATGGGGAATGCTATATGCAGAATTAAAATATCTTTACGTTGTTCCTCATTCAGATTCTAAAAATTTTACCATAACACTTCTCTCTTTAGCTATAATAAGATGGGGAACGCTATACGCAGAATTAAAATATCTTTACTTTGTTCCTAATTCAGATTCTAAAAATTTTACCATAACACTATGGCTCTTGGCCGCCTGGGTGTTTTTCTCCCTGTTCTGCACCCCTGGGGATCTTCCCTGGGGCTTCTTCTCCCCAGCCTGGCAGTGCGGGGATGGAGGGTGGCGACTCTGTTGGCTTTTTAGCAATCAGTGGTGCTTATTAGCTGAATAATGACAATTCCTCATTACAATTCCTCAAGTTCTGCAGGGAACAGAAGGCCTGTAAACACCCCAGATGAGCAAAAAAGCATAAATTACCTTGAAGATAATAAGCCAAATGTAAACAGTATTTATGGCTCGTTAAGGAGCGATGCTGTGCGTGCACGGGAGCGCCCGCAGCGGGGAGCCGGAAGGGGAGGGCGTTTGCACATTATTTCTTTTCAACCTGAGAAATGGGAAAGCAAAATATCGGAAGATGTTTCCAAGCAATGTCCAACAGAATATTCACGCCAGCATACGCTGTAATTTTCCCGTCCTTCCCCAGGGCAGAGGAAAGCACTGCATCACGCTGGCGGACCCAGCCCAGGCGTGATCCGGGAATTACAGGTGGCGAGCGCTCAAAGGCAATGATCAGAGGAAATATTTCACAAACAACCAACGGAGCTGAAATCTTTCCAACAGAGAACAAATTTGTAAGACTCCAAGCTGGCATCTGGACTATTTGTCAGCAGCAAAAGGAACCAAACGCAACAAATGAATTGCTCTCTGCAAAGCAGCTCACGCGGCACAAGTAACTACCCCCTAATACCCAGCCTCCTGCAAATTGCTAGGTAACTGCGCTGAGCAGAGCCAAAAATAATCCCTCCTGCGACTTGCTCTGACAGCGTTTGGAAGATTGAAGCAGCAATGTTTCATCATGTAATGGCATGATACTGGTTCTGCAGAGCAGCACCCAGCATCCTCCATCCCCTGGGCTGGGTGCTGCCGAGGGGCTGGGGCACCCCCTGCTCCTGGGGGCTCTGCGTCCTTCGGGGTGGGAAGGGGAGAAGAGCCACACATGGGTGTTTTTGACAATAGCAAAAAAAAAGCAGTAAGGAGGCTCTCCGGGTCCTGCGGGGAGCATGGTCAAGCGATGCTGCAGGGACCCCCACCCTGGGGCTCCCAGCCTGGGCACAGATCCTGGCAACGGGTGGGAAATGCATCAGAAATAGCAGCTGCACCACGGGTATAAATAACGCCCGGCCATCTCTCAGGTGCTTCTTGAAAAATGTCTTATTATTGCCCTGGAAGTTTAGGAAATCTCCTGATTAAATCAAAAAGGCACCATAAATTGCCAAAGTTAGAATTCTCCCGGATGAAAAAAGAAGCAATTTTGTACCCTGTCAGCAGAATGTAAATGAATAGGCTGAATGAATTAGTGCACGATAAACTTTTAAAAAGCCAAGCTACAATTTAAAACAGTAGTGAGAGCTTTGGAATGATTTAAGAATTATTAAAAAAAAAAAAGGCGCACCACTCTAACACCATTCAATTACGGCCTGCATGGCTGCCCATAAATATCTTTTACCACCTTCTGGGACAAGACATCTTTGTTCCACAGTGCTCCAAGGGTTACATGCCCGATGCCTTCAGGATGTCTCTCCCTGGGAAGGGACTGTGAGGATGACGTTGCCTGTTTGGGTGCCTACGGGAGGGCCAAGCCCCCAGTGCATCTCCAGCAGCATCCCCGAGGTTTCACCGTCATCGCTTTGTACAGCTGCCACGTGCTTTATCGGCACGGGAGATTTCCCCAGTGCCTCGCTGCTCCGCACGTAATGAGATTAGCCACAGCCCCCTAACAAGCTGCGAATAATAATTGGCTTTGTTTTGTTTGCAGCAAGCCACAATGACTCTGCTGATCCCAGCGATTAATTCTGCTCCTTCCCGATAAAGGGCTGATGGCTGTGGCATCCAGGTCCCCGATCATCAACTTCTCCTTCTGCAGAGGCAGGAACGCCGCGTGCTCTTCCCAGCACCCATCCCTACGCCAGCAGCGAGGCTCCACGAGGTTTAATCCAGCCTTGCACGGGATGCTGCTCCGGGCAGCTGGCAGAGCATCCCTGGGAACGCCTGGTCCACCTTGGCACCACTGCTCCTCACACAGAGGCCTGGAAGGGCTGGGGCTGAGGATGCTCAGGAGGTCCCGCATCCCACCCCAGCCACGGGGAGAGATTAACCACAGCCTGAGCAGCTGCATCGTCCTGGAGAAAGGCGCCACGTCCTCTATGGCAAAGCCAGCCAGAGAGCTGGCAACGCCTTCATCACAGCAGCCAGAGGTGCTGCAGGGTGGTTTGCTCAGCAGAAGGGATACAGAACTTCTCCCCCACCCTTCAGCACTTTGCCTGCAGCCCCTCCAGCCCAGCCGCTCAGCTGCATCCCCTGTGATGCGGGCGGGCAGCGAGCCCGGCAGCAGGCAGCAGCGCTGCAGGGAGGCTGGCACAGCCAGGGGCGAGAGCAGCAGCGCTGAAACGCAGCCATCATCACTGGGCAACCTCTGTCATCTCTTCTCATCCTGGAGGCTGCTCCAGGGCGGTTCGAGGCAAACATCCCCCCATGAGTGAGCCTCCACGCCAGCTCAGCCTCCTCCGTGGGACCGCGGCACAGCGCGGCATCTTGCAGGAGTCACCGGCTGGTAGACAGCCACGCTGCTCCTATTTCGTGCTTATCCTGGAGTCCCTCATCCTCAGTCACTGTGATGTGACATGCGACTATCCATCTCCCCAGCCTAATGGGCTCTTTGTCAACCTCGGCACCAATTAGCTGAGCTCCCCGGGGCCATGCACAGTGCAAAGGTTTGTGGGGAAGCTGGAGGAGCAGAGATGGCTGAGCCCACCCCGGACCCCCTGCCAGGGCACCCTAATCGCTCCCCTGCCTGCCCTCGGGCAAGGAATCTCCAGCGATCTCCTCCGCTGCTAACCACAGCCTGGACGCTCTGCCCACCCTGCTGCTTTCTGCTGCTCGGCCCCGGGAAAGCCAGGCACAGCCCACAGCACCTGCATTGCCGGGCATCGCCCCCACCCAGCAAACCCCAGCCCCCCGCCCCTCGCTGCTGGAGCCTGGGGGTGCACCCGGGATGCTGGGGCAGGGGGCTGCCTCCCAGCAGCACCACGGGGGCTTCACGCTGCGGAGCACAAATGATGGCATGAGTCAGTAATTGCAGAACTCGTTTTTAGATGGTGTTGCAAATGCACCTATTAACATCAGCTCCCATCTCCTCTGAGTGATTTACCTGTTTCATTTTATTCAGTGAATTAAACACAAAAATAACCGCAGTCTATACCAATCCCCTTATCGACCGGCTCGAGATGAGCAGCATCCGTCACTCCCGGGGCCGCATCCCCCCCTCGCCTGCCTGCCCCATGGGATCAGGGAACAGCGGTGCCCGCCGTGGGAGGACCGCTGGCAGGTCCCTGCTGCAGGGGGGGTTCTGTTCCACAGCACCGACCTGCCTCCCGAGCAGCCAGACATCGGCCCGGGAGTGGTTATTTGAAGAGCTAGACATTTTATTGTCCAATTCATGACATGTCTTATAGCATGCCTGAGACATTAATGTTCCCCTAAATCATCGCTGGGTATAATATTTTGCCACCGATACCACACATAATCCTCACGTTTGATATTCTCCTGTTATCTAACAGTACTCTGTAAAATTACAGTGACACTAATGCTTACCACCCTTATTGAATGGAAAAATCAAATTAAAGATGAAGTATCATCGATTTTGCTACGGGCTCCAAGGCGGCAGGGAGTCAATTGACCTTTCTCAAAAAAACAAGGTAGAGATGTTTCTGTTGTTTTTTATCGCCCTCCTGGTGCTTAGCGTAGCGTCTCTGGGGCTTTATTTCCTTGCTAGCTCCATTGTGGTTGTTTTCTTCAGCAGAGGTGCAGTGCAACCAAAGCACTAAAACTTGCAGGCAAAAGAGGGGAACTTTCCCAAACGGGTGAAGACAGAGATGGCAAGGACTGTCCACAAATGTGCAATCTAGGACTGAAAAATCCCAGCAAGCAGCTGCCTCGCCCTGAGCCAGGTGCCCCATTCCCTGCTGCACCTTTGTCCCTTTGAACAGAACCCATGCTATGGTTTCGTACAAGCAGGCTTCCCCGCCCACCTGGCACAGCGCCATTCGGGAAGCTGGAGACGCACAAATGCATCGCTAAGCCCTGGAAGTGGAAGCTGCTGCTGCCATTTACCAGCCCTCTTACAGAGCCTGACAAATCTCCTACGTGCACCACTGCTTTGGTGGGACAAGTCTTAAGCAATTCATAGCAAAATGCAACAAGAAAGGATAACGTCATTGTCAGGGCTTGCACCCCTCGGCAGCCAAACTCTCCCCTTGCTGCAGATGGAAAACTCTTTTTTTCCCCACGAATGGCTCGAGGCTCTACAAACTGATGAAAGACGGAACAACTGCTGCAGGATCCACACTTACAGGAGCAGGAGCATCACCTCCCCAAGCTGGGAGCCAGCACCGAGCACACGCTCCATCGGTGCTGCCGGCACTGGGGAGGGCAGAGCCTGCGACTGGGAGCCTTGCGCCAGTGCCCCGGCACAACCGGAGCTCTGACCGGGAAAAGCAGCTTCACGCTGTGTGACCAGAGACTGCACCGTCGCTGCACAAGCGGTGTGACCTTGGGAAAACCACTGAACCTGCCCCCACCCGCATTGTGCACCACGCCGCTCTCTCCATCTCCTACCTGTCTCCATCCATCCTCACCTCCCCAGCACGTCCTGCCTCCTGCTCACATCTCGTGGAGCGCCTGGAGGGGACATGGGGGTCTTGCTGGTGCCTCCCATCGCTCCTGCAAAGAGAGGATCACCTCTGAGAGTCTGGTGATGCCGGGGTAACATCTCAAGCACCCAACTGCGGCAGCATGTGGCTTCCTCCAGGCTCCCCTCCATCCCAGGACACACAGAACAAGCTGCTCCCTCATTAAAAATCAGCTTTATCACCGCTGATTGCGTTAACCTAATAATACCTGCATAATGCAATAAAAAAAAAAAAAAAAGACTAGAAGGTTTTCTGTTTGTTTGCTTTTTAAAAACAAAGACCTGACCCAAGAAGAACTGATTAAATTAGAGGATTAAATTAAGCAGCGACTGAATCAAGTGTAAGGGCTTGCGAGAGAGTCTATATGCAGAACGTGGATGATGAAGGGCACAGGGGAAATACAAAGGGCTTTGGAGCCCAGCAAAGAAGCGATGGCAAGGGCCCAGCAGCATATTTTGGGGGGTGACCACTCGGGGGTCCTTGGTGCAGCCCGGCTCCCCGTCGGGCACCATCAGGTTGCGCATGGCAGCGCCTGCGGTTGGGAAATGCTGTCATCGCGGTGACGGGGGAGTTCATGTGCACCTTCCATAAAGTGTCATTATCAGCTGTTAAAGTGATCTCTCAGCAGTGATCCTGAGAAACCGTTGCTTCTATTTTTCTCTCGCTTTGAGAAAATTCTGATCCCGCATCAGAGATGAAAGTTGCATCATCCGGGTGTGCAGTGAACTGCTTGTTGTGGTTATCAGCTTCTCCTCGCTTCCTTCAGGCTGGGGCAGCTTTGCTTAGATAAAACTGTCATCAGAAGACAAAAAATGACCTTCTTTGCAGCTGGTGGATCCCAACTGAAGTCAATGAATTGATTTTAGCTTGCATTATCCAAGTATCTCACTGCAAACCATAATATCCAGACTGAGGAATTCTCCAAAAATTTATCATTTCCAGTAAAGCCAAGATCAAGGGGGTTTTTTGAGCTTCATAATGAAATTAATACCAACACCCATGCAGCTCCACACTGGGCTCACCCCCTGGCATCCTCGCTCCTCTCCTGGCAGCCCTCTGCCCCCACGCCGCAGCCCACCCTGCTCCTGGGAAGCTCCGGCTGCCCGATGTGGGACCGCAGCGCAGCAGGTCCCCAGACCCACACAAATGGGCAGCGGACGGGTGACGGCAGCCTGGGGATTGAGAGGAAACATCTGCCCAGCCAGAGCAGCAGCAAGGCAGCTCCGGGTTGGTAAGTTCTAGACGCTGCTGCTGGAGAATAAACGCATCTGACAGGGAGCAGGCGACAGCAGCCAAGGCGCCGGAGCACCCGGGATCCCCCGGTGAACAAATTACAACGAGCAACAGGCCAGGGGCAGACATGCCCGCTGCCTGGGGCCAGCGCTGCTGCAGGCGACAAGGACATGCCACCAGTGAGCGAGCCATCCCCATGCTGCTCTCCCGGTGCGGAGAGCTGCCAAGCCGCCCAGCTGCGAGCAGCAACCTGTGCCTCGCTCCTGCCCACTGGGCACGGAGAGATTTGTTCCAGGAGGGCACGGGAAGGGGGGGGATTGCCCACAGCCAGCCCTCCCTTACAGCCCCCATCCCCAGTACCACAGCACAGGGACAGGCGGCACCGGTCCCGTAGTGGCACCGAGAGAAGCATCTGATGAAGACATCAGGAAGACGCTGCGCTCCGCTGCCGTTCCAGCTCATCAAGGCCCACGTCCGTCATTAGGAAGCTGCTCTCACTTCCAGTGCAGGAACCAGTAAGTCGCCTGAGCAGACGAATCTGCTCCCCGTGTCAGCGAGGACATCGGATGAAATATTCAGAGGACAAGAAGCCAAGAGCATCCCCCAGAAACTGTCCTGTTGGACCAGGACAGGGACAGCCGGTGACACAAAAAAACCCCATGCTGCATCCCTCCTTCTGCAGCTCGTTAAAGCACCGCTTCCAAGCTGGCACACGGCAGCAGCACTACATTCCCAGTTTAATACCGATGCCAGTTTATAATCGTGACGGTTGGCCTGGAACCACACTCCTTTTTTACCATGATTTGAAAGGAGAATAATGCTTTATACCAACTTCCCATTTTTGTTCCGAGGGTATTAAGAAATGAAACTTTAATGGGATGTAGAAAGCAGGCTGAGCGTTCAGCCACTATTTACCAAATTGTTCCTGTTCATCTCTGGGAGAGAAGGAAAAATAGGAGCTAGAATAAAACTGTGCCTCAAAACATACCATTTCTCCAACGCACGCATGGCTGACAGCCACTAAGCACAAATGAATAAATATTTTATGTACTTTAATTTTCTCATCTACGAGCCTGATGTTCTGAGCCTTTCTTTGCTTTATTTTGCTACTTCATAAATGTTAAAAACGTTTATCCTCTTATTCTTTCCAACAAAAGTAAGACTTTTGCCAGTCTCTGCTCCCGTTCCATTTGCTTTCATCTCTTTATTAGCATAGCAAAATAGCACATCACCTGCAGGTTTCTCCCCTCAGTAATTTCTCCTTTCTATTTTTTTCCTCCTTCCTTCCTTTGGTCCCCTTCTTATCACCTGTACTCCCATCTCGGTATTATTCAGGAAGCACAGCGCTTGCATTTTTTTTGTCCCAGTTGCTCATTGAGCCCCACGGTCTATTGAGATGCAGCTTGGTTTTTTCTTGTGTTTAATTTCCCTTTTTATTATAATCTTTTCTTCTGTATTCTGCCATCACATGCTTTCCCTCTCCCACATGCTATGGCCAGTGATGCTGGGACATCTCGAGGCTGGCATCCCCCTTCCCTCTGCATTTTCTGTCTTGCATTCATCCTTTAAAAAAAAAAATCCAGTTTCTGGAAAATTCCCACTTCCATTTTCTTTCAGAAAAAGATATCAGCATTCACATGTCAGCTCCCAGAGCTGCCATCCTCTCCGGTGCGTCTGGCTGGGGTTGAACCCGAGCTCTGCCCTGGCAGGGATCTGCTGTCAGAGCATCCCACCCCAGGGAGGACCCCCAGAGACCCTGAGCTGCCCCAGGAGCCCCAGATCGCTGCCAGGCAGCTCCGCTGAGCTGCAGCAATGTAAGGCAACCCCTCACCCCCCTGCAATTAAAAGCTTAATCCTTAATGGAGCAGCAGCAGGAAAAAGGACCGGTCGGGGAGGATGGATGTCACCACGCTGAGAAAGGGAGGAAAGCAATAATGGAGAACAGAGCGAGGTGAGCACGGACAGGGATTGATCCCAGGCAGAGTTCAATAGGAAGGTTTTGAGGTGGGGTGAGGTGAGTGGAAACGTCTCCTGAAAGGGATAATTGGCAGGAATTTGGAGAATTACCAGCACCCGCTGTGTGCTGGAGCTCCAATGGTGCATTAGCCTTTCTTGGTGATTTGCTAAATTTATTCTTCTGTGATTTCTAACAAAATTCAAAGCTCATCATCGCCCAGTGGGTTATTTCCATTTGTCTGCTTTAGAAGTGGTTTTAGAAAACCTCAGATACTTTTAATTAGCTCTAAATTTCTCAGCTCTTTTCCTCAACCTGTGATTACTGTTTAACTGAACTGCATCTGTTGTCTTGCCTCCCTCCTCCTCCAGGTGAGGAAACTCCCATTTCCTTCAAACCAGCCACTGCTGCTGGAAAATTTACCCTTGCCAGTCTGGTTTTTGGAAGCACCTTTTCTTTGCCTGTCACAGCCAAACAAGACTGGAGCTGGGGATGTGAGAAATGCTCTGCTCCTCCCCAAAATGTACCCTGTGCCCCCAGGCAGTGAGGGGGCTGTTTGGGGAGACCCTTCCCCGCTTTCCAGGCAGCCAAAGCTCTCGTCACCATGAGCAGAATTACAGCAGCGTCCAGAAAGGTGCATACTGGGAGCCAACCTGATGCACCAGTATTGGGTCTCAGCCTTGATCCCCAGCCCTCAATAGGAGCTTTCAGCCCATTGCAGGGACACAGGGACCCACGATATGTCCCCCAAGCAGGTTTTCCAGCCCACCCATCTCTGCACACAAGTACAGAGCCCCGCTCATGCTCAGCACCCGTGCACACCCAGCATGTGTGCCTGTGCCATGCCGGAGCCGCACGGAGCTGGCAATCCATCCTGGCTCTCCTGGGATGGAGATCAAAGCTGCCCGGCAGTGCTGATTACCGAGATGAGCCCTGACACAGAACTATTTTTAATTCCCAGAGTTGTGTCTGCCTGTGTGCCAACCTGCGTGCTGTCAGCTTGCAGGGAAGCAGTCAAATCCGATTACTACAGGAAATATGCAGGGAGGGTAAACTGACATAATACGTGGTGGTTAAGGTGCTACCCCGGGCTTGACTGTTTTCTGGGTGTTATAAATCCCACAGCAGTAAAGAAAAAGACATATCTGAGGGTTATTATTGCCATAAGCCCTTCAGCCTGAAATATATTTGCCACAAGAGTCACAGATATGAAGAGTCCCTGCTAATGAACGTGCCTTTTCGCCGGGGGTGGGGGGGGTTGCATCTGCCCTTTCCTCGGGGAGAAGGTAAAACCATGCCAGCTCTATCCAGATGCTGGGTGCTTACCCCCAGCACCAGGCAGGGGGCTGGGTATGGCACAGAGGGGCTGGGATGAGCCCTGCAGAGGAGGGGAGGAAGGATGCTCACCGTGGTGGCTATGAGCAGGGGAACAGGGACCAAGAAAAGGTGACGATCCAGCAGTAGCATCTGCCAGGAGACCCGCACAGAAGCGCGAGGCTTCTGCAGAGGCATCCCTACAAAAGCACCTCAGTGGCACAGAGCCCCCCCATCCCCACCCCTCCCAAAGCCAGTTAATGATTCCAATCAATAATCCTGACCCAGAAATTTCAGGCTGGAGCTGCAGTCAGAGCAGCACCTCCCCAGAGGCAGCCCTGCAGGCAGGATTTCATGGTGTTCAAGGGACAAGACTCGCTCTCAGTCAGTGTTCGTGGGTCCTGTCCTTGGCTGCAGGACTGGGGACAGTGGCTTGGAGTGCTCCTGGATGCCCAGGGTAAATCACAGCATTGAGATGGTTGGTTATAATTGTCAATTGCCCCTTGAATGCACTGGGCAGCTGGAGGTGACACAAACTGAGCCTTCACGGACAGGACAGCACACCCAGCTCTCCCCAACATGCTCATGGGCATTGATAGCAGCCAGAGGAGATAAAGACCCCCCACATCGGGGCATGGAGCAGCATCCCCCTCCTCAGAGGAGCCTGGTGCTGCTCTCAAAGCAATAACAGCAACAACAGCACAATCTGCTCCCCTAGAACAAACAGCACCTCCTAATGCAAAGGCATTTCACTCCCACTCCACGTCTTTACCTTTCCGACTCCTGCAGAAGGCTGCAGATAACCTGCATGTCCCAGAGGGTGAACTGCCCACCGTCACCTCCTCCTGCACACACAGACCCTCTGCTCCCCAGGTGTACCAACAAAGCACAGCCAGCCTCCAGCCCCACATCCCAGCAGAGCTCCAGAGCCTCCCCAAAAAAGCCCCCCTGCAGCCCTGGGGGTTTTAAAGCCTGAGGGCTGATGGCCAAAGCAGGAAAACCTGCTGCCATGGGGGGTGTCTCCCCCCAGCCCACCCAGGTGCTAACGCCAGCACAGGTGGAGTTACTCAACCTGGGAATGGGGACGTGGGTACAATAGATACAGAGGGAAAGGGCAGATGTGCCTTGTTTAGTTTTGGAGGACTCATTTATGGGTGAATACGATAGAATCCATCCTCTAATGGGGGAAAAAATATTGACAAAAGGGAAAAAATTGAGTGCTGTAAGAAAGAGAGGTGCTAAAGGAGCTGCTGTACAGAAAGGAAAAGGAAAAGCCGGCTGTGGACTGCCGTTGTTACAGCAGGTGACAAGGAATGCTGCGGGTCTGAAAGCCCTTCTCAGCAGCTGTGCATAAGGGCATTTTTGCCACCGAATCTGTGCTGGGCTTTGAACATTTAAAATCTTTTTTAACTTCAGAGAAGCAATCCCTCCTCAGAGAAGGCTTTTATTGACGCAGCGTATCCAAAGCAGAATATATTATAATGCCAGAAATAGTTTCATCTTCACGGTCAGCTCCTCGCCAGCGCCGTGTTTCTGCCGGTACCCAGCCACCAGCTCTCACCCGGGTGTGCTCGTGCTGCTCGCGCCCCCTGAGATGCTCTTCACCCCCGGGGCTCGGGCAGGGGGAGAGCTTTGCAAAGTCGGGAGCAGGGGGGTTAAGTGTCTCCCTCCCCGTGACCATCCTGGGAGGCATTTGTTCCTCCAGAAAGGTTGAGGACAGGGAGGGAGAGCTTCAAAGTTTCTCCACAAGCCATTGAAGCAGAATTTTAATGGGGAAGAAAACAAAAAAAATATGAAAGTGAGCAGAACAAACAAGAATAAATTATTTATGAGGATGAAAGTGAAGAAAGGAAAGTTAAGCGAAACAAAGGGAACCACACATTTCCCAGAGCTGAGGTATCATGATCAAAGCTCTTGCAAAACCAAAGCCGATCGCTGAGCAGCCCACCGCGGTGATCAACGCCGAGGCTTTGATAGCGTGCTGCGAGCGGCTCCCCGCCCACGTGCATCCGTTCGGGGGATACACCTCGCCTGGGGACCGCCTCGGAGCCCGTCAGGCATCCAGAGCTCATCAAGAGCCGGTGTTCCACTAATTCCTTATTTAATACATCCTGCAACAAACTTTATTGTTTTAAAAATCCAATGGCAATGGGATGAGGGCTCCCTCCCGCACCCCAGAGGAAGCTCTGCTATCCCAGTGATGCTGAGAGCACCCTGGCTCGACCGCGCCAGCCACAAGCAGTTCCTGGCTCCAGGATGGCCAGGTTCAGGAGGCTGCTCCCTGCCCAGGGAGAAATATTCCAGCACTAAAGCACCTGTCCCGGTTCTCGGTGCTCCTGGGCATCCTGTGCCCCGGGCCAGGCTGGTCACTCCTACCTGCTGCTGAGTTTCTCCAATAACCTCCCTCTGCTGGGTAAATGAAAGACAAACTAATGTGTGCCCAGGCAAACACCTTCTCTTTAAATATTTTAGAGCCATTAACCTCTCCCAGCACTCACCGTCATCTGCCAGGTAATTGGAGTGGCTTTGCCTAAGCAGAATTTTTCTGAGATCAATTATTTACTTCCAGCAGAAGGGTCTGGCTTCAGGCTTATTTACCATGCAGCTGTTGCTCCCACCAGCTTCCTCAGCCGTGTTTATTCCTAAGCAGATAAAAGCCGGCTGATTGGAGATAAAGTTCTTCATTTTTCCAAAGTGCCTGATTGATCTTGTTGGCCACACTTGGAAATTGGGATGCAATGCTTTCATTACGCTGTTGTCTTCCCTCTATTGCTGTTCTGCAAATAAGCTACGCTGCAGCCAGCCGGCGAAAATTGGGGAAACGAGCTGTGACGGAGCCAGGAAAACCCACCGGGCCATTCGTACCCTGGGCTGGCAGCACCCCGGGTGCCTGGG
>NW_010123069.1:20521-20836 GCF_000699245.1 Pterocles gutturalis
AGCCCGGCAGGAGCTGCGGCTGTGGGGGGGACAGGCTGCAGCCCCCTGCCCAAAGGCACCCCAGGATGCAAACCCACCTATCCCGGCTCTGGCTCCCCTTCGGCTGTCTGGGTGCAAACGGGGACCGTGACGATGCCCTGTGCCTGCCTGGGCAGGAGGATGAAGTTCAAACAGGTATTTGACTTTTTTAATGAATAATGCAATTACCAAGCAAAGGAAAAACCCAAAGGGTGAAAACACGTCGATACGAGGAAGCGATGCAGGGGCCCAATGTTCACCGGCACGGGAGAGGGCAGCCGCTGCCTCCCTGGGTGC
>NW_010123069.1:20879-21187 GCF_000699245.1 Pterocles gutturalis
TATTCAGAGCAGAGAATTAAGGTAATAACAGTTCTCCGGGAAGGAAAAGGAATTCAATTTCAAAGCCAAATTAAACAAAGCTTCCAATTAGAGCAGATAATGTTTCCAGTGAGCCGAACGGCCTTTTTTCCAGCTCGGTCTGAGTTTAATTTTTCTAATCGTCTCTATTTTGTCACGTCGGTTACTTCAAGGTGGCCAATTTCTGAGGAATTGGCAGATATTGACTGAGGATGCTGGGCTCAGAATTGGCTTTTTTTTCTCTGGCGCTGAAGCCTTTGCTCACTTGCTCCCGCCGCCAGCACGGCCCC
>NW_010123069.1:21286-21710 GCF_000699245.1 Pterocles gutturalis
GGGGCCATCTCCCCTCTGGCAGGACCCTGCAGCTGCCCGTACCCCGTCGGTCCGCACGCACACAGCCCAGCTTTGCATTCTTACTGGAGACCCTAATGGCTTATTGGGTACATGTAGATGAAAATATTGATTTTTGTGCTTTCAGGATAAAGCCTGATTAATAAGATCTAATGGAATTGTGACCCTTTACGCCCACTTTGTCTAATACATCGGGAGCTTCGTTGCAACGAAGGAGAAAATCTGATGGTTTTTCTTGCATTTCCCTTGCTGCTTGCTGCGAGAAAGCCTTGCTGAGCATGAAGCAATTCACCCCAACCCCCCTGACCCCCTGATGGAGCCGCTGTGGTCCTGGGGGCAGGAAGCAGCTGCCCAGGAAACACGGATCAGGAGAAGGTGGGATGGGAAGGAGGAGACCCCACCAGCG
>NW_010123069.1:21771-25093 GCF_000699245.1 Pterocles gutturalis
TCCAAGTGGAGGCGCGCCTCTGTAACGTGAAAGAGTGATCAGCCTCGTCTGCTGATCCCCGACTAGTTTTCTCATTGATTTCTCTCCGGACTACATGACAGCGATGCCACTTCCCAGTAAAGAAGGACTCTCCGGAGAGCCGCTCCGCACTCCTGATGCGACAGGAATACAGCTCCAATCGCGCGGTGTCAGGGGGAAGCTGTCACCGGAGCAGAGCAGAGCAGACAACATGATTGCTTTAATACGGGTCTTTAAGAGACTCCGCTTGGCGGGGAATTGCACAGAGCCGACAGCCAGAGACGCCGATGAACTGCCCGGGCTCTCCCGCGCCCGCCCAGCCCCACGGGACCAGCAGCCAAACACCACTAACCCCACGGCAGAGCATCTGCGGGGCTCCTGGGCACCAACAGACAAATCCTTCAGTGTTAAACCGGCTCCGGAATGGCCAGTTCACACTCGCTTTGCTTGAGCCTTTCTGCCAACCACAATTTTCCGGGGGAACACAGACCCCATCACCCCTGGGAAATAGTTTTGGGGGCTTCAGCCTGCTTGTGCTGCTTTGGAAGAGAGCGGAAAGACAATGAGAGCAGGAGGGCAGGTGGGGCGGCCCCTTTCCCAGCCCCAAAATTCGGAGGAGGGTGTGAGGCACTGGCCCTGCACTGTGGGACATGACTTTCCCAATGGGCCAAGCCCCTGCCCGTGTTCTCGTACAGATAACCCAGTTCCTCAGCTTGCTTGGGGTGCTTTCGGACAGTGTCCGGCGGCAGGTTATTCCCAGCTGTCCGGGGGCCACGGTCCCAGCTCCCGCTCTCAGCCCTCGGTCTGCAGCACCGAGCAGCTGGTGGTGGTTAAACCTTCCAGGGCCGATCTCTTCACTGGTTAATTATGAGAGGATTTCACTTATTAAAACTTCCCACTTTGGCAGCTCATCTGAGATGAAATCCTCCGGCTTTGCACAAATAATTTGCATCAAATCTCCGTGCTGCAGACTGGAGGCTGGCTCGTTAGCGGCGAGGTGGGGGGCTGGCAGGAACTTCCCGACTAGGCTGGGAAACGGATGATTTCCTGAGAACAAGACGTTTTAATTTCTACTGATTTGATAAAGCACACACATTCTGGGATCCTCCAGCCATCCTCAGTGGGGACAAGCGAAGGTTTGGTTTTTAAAGCAGGCACACGCTGCGGACCCGCAGCAGGAGCGGTGCAAGCGGCCGATCCCGTCCCATTCCGCTCCCGCTTCCCTGGGGCATCTCTGGAGCCCACTGGCCAGGAGCCCTTCCAGCAGGACGGCCACCAGCGTGCGTGTGTTATTGCCCTCTCCCGGGAGCAGGCAGAACTTCGTGCAGAAGTTACATGCAAGCAAATCATCCCAGGAAATGGGATAGCCCAGCTCGAAGGAAAGGGGGGTCCCCTGCCCAGCTGACCAGACACTCGTGGCTGGCACACAGGAAGGGCTGGCTGCTGCCCTGCGTGTGCTGCCAACCCTGGAGTGGAGACAACCTGAATCCCAACGGGAGCAGGACCTGAGCAGCCCCGGCTTCTTGGGCAACTCTGGACACGTACAGGCAGGCTGCTCACACTGCTGCTGCACACAGGCTGCATGCTGTGGTTGCACACAAGCTGCACACTCTGGTTGCACACAAGCTGCCTGCTGCAGTTGCACACAAGCTGCACACTCTGGTTGCACACAAGCTGCCTGCTGCAGTTGCACACAAGCTGCACACTCTGGTTGCACACAAGCTGCACACTCTGGTTGCACACAAGCTGCCTGCTGCAGTTGCACACAAGCTGCATGCTGTGGTTGCACACAGGCTGCATGCTCTGTTTGCACACAAGCTGCACACTCCGGTTGCACACAAGCTGCATGCTGGGGTTGTGGACAGACCAGAGACAACCCCAGAGGATTGTCTCTGGACAAGGATCGCAAGCTCCCGCAGGCAGGACCATCTCCTCAGCTCCCTTTCTGAAAGATGGTGTGAAAACGGGTCCGAGCTGCTGTGCAGCAAGGCAAAAGCCGGCAGCTGGCACTGCCAATAAAAGTGATTTGTAATTAGTTCCAAAGCCGGTTTATCTCCTCCCTGCATGAAGAGTTTTTTGCACAGGACTTCTGAAATAAATATTAGGGAGAATAAGCAGAAGCTGATATAATAGAGCCATCTACTCTCTATTTTACTCTTTCGCTGCAGGAGAAGAGTATGAAATATGTTTATAGCCCCACTTACAGCCGTCCCTGGGAGTGGGGCCTGTGGGCAAATGGAAGCGGTGATCAGCGAGGATAAATCACGCTGTCCCCACCGCAGTCAATAAAGCCGCGCGAGCGCGCACCGTCTTGGGATGCTTAAAGCATTGAACAGGGACGGAGCCCGGCTTAAATCCAATCTGGATCCGGCGGCTGGGAAAGCGATGCGAGCTGTATTGATTCACGCTGGAAACCTCGGAAAGACAAATGTCTGTTTGGAGGAGATTTGGAAAGGGTGGCCCCCGAAAGCAATAAATTTGCCTCCTAAAAAAGGTTAAACGCGTTACCCGCGTCTGCAGGTAGCAAACCAGGTTAGAGCCGGCTCGGAGGAGATGGCTGGCAGAGCAGAGCACGGCCAGAATATGGAAATTCCTGCTAAAAGAGGGTGATTTATAGGCCCGAAAGCGGAATGGAAGGAATCACTGAAATATGGAGCCTGTTTCCCAATGTCCTCAGGAGCAGCTGAGCTCCAGACGTGACAGTTTTGAAGATGCTGCCGGGGCTGCGGGGCTGGGGCTGCCTGGGGTGTGGGACGGCTGCAGCCGCCTGCTCGGGGAGACGAGATGATGAAATGATGAGATGTGAGATGAGATATGAGATGAGATGCTCCTCTCATGCTGGGGCAAGACCAAAACCTCTTGTCCTGGGCGCTGTGTCCTTGGCGTCGGGGTGTTACCTGCTGTCGCAGCGCGGGCAGCACGTTGCCGGGTGTCCCCAGCCATCACCTTGCAGTGAAGCCATCTGGACGTCCCGAGGTCTCTCCTGCGCTCCATCATCCTCTCGTTCTCTGAAGTGCTCGTGGCATTAATGTATTTATCATTAACAAATCTATTAACTTCACGAACCGGATGAAACTGCTGGCTCGTAACACCTCATTTCCAGATTTTGTCCCCGAGGATGCTGCAGACGATACCTACACCTCCTGTAGCAACCAGCGAGTGGCAGCCGGCGTTTGGGGAGCCGGGTCCGGCTCTGTCGGGAATGCAGCAGCGGTGGGGAGGGGGGTGGCGGGGAGGTCGGGGCACCCCAAAGGCTGCAGGAAATTGTTGGGGGGTGAGCAGAGCTTAGTGCAGTGAAGAGGCG
>NW_010123069.1:25200-25662 GCF_000699245.1 Pterocles gutturalis
CACTTGTTCAGGATGTGCAGAGCAGCAGCAGGCTTTGCCTGGGCACCGACAGGGGTCAGATGCTCCTGGGATCGCTGGGGGACCAGATGTGGCTGCAGGGACAGGGCTGCTTTACGTGGGAAGGACTGCATCCTGGCGATGCTCTGCCCGCGGTCCAGCTCCGGCACAGACACCTTTGGAGAGGAGCAGCAGCAGTTCTGCATCCCCCCACCCTCCCGGTGGGATGCGGCGGGTCACAGGGCTACGAAGGGGTTACAGCAGCCTGGGAGGACGGTCGTTATGATTATTATTGTGCAGAAATATTAAGACAATGAGGAATAAACACTGGACCTATTTATAGAAATACTAGGGAAATCTTGCTCGAGCCATAAACCCACTTAATTGCGAATCTGCACAGATGTTTCCTTTGAATCTGAAAAGTGATTAATAAATAAATTAGAGTAATGCTTGTTTTGGCTGAAA
>NW_010123069.1:25873-27618 GCF_000699245.1 Pterocles gutturalis
AAAAAACGCGGGGAAAAAGCCATAAATAAACCCAACAACGCGAGTGCAGCAGCGGGTGAGCAAAGGTTCGGCTCCGGCCCCAGTGGTACCAGTCCATCGGGCTCTGCAGCACAGGATGGCACGGCATGGTACGGCACGGCATGGTATGGCATGGTATAGCATGGCACAGCACGGCACGGCACGGCATGGCACGGCACAGCACGGCACGGCATGGCACGGCACAGCACGGCACGGCATGGCACGGCACAGCACGGCACGGCATGGCACGGCACAGCACGGCACGGCATGGCACGGCACAGCACGGCACGGCATGGCACGGCACAGCACGGCACGGCATGGCACGGCACAGCACGGCACGGCACGGCTCCACCTCTGACTCCAGCACCGTGGGAAGCTTCCTGGCACAATCCCCCCACTTGATCCCCCCTCTTCAAACCGCAGCAGAGCCGCCGTGTTTGCTGTGCCGCTGGTGTTGACTTTTTTAATTCATGCATAATTCAGACTATATATATAATTCCAGGGTAAACACAGACATAACTTTTCTGTTGACTCTTCCTTGACCCAGATACTGTACAAACACTCCTTGGAGAATTCAGCAGCGCTGGGAAGGCGAGACCTTCGGAAATTTCAAGGGCTCGCCGGGAGCCGCGCGCATCCCAGAGCAGCAAAGAGCCGGAGGGTTCGCCGGGGCCACTGGCAGCATCCATGCCCCCGGGAAGGTCACCGCTGCGGCGTGGTGGCCGATGGCCATAAACCCACCAGAGCTACCGAGGGAACCGCTCACGGCGATTGGGGTGGGAGCACCCCCAGGTCCAGCCCCAGGGCACTCGGGCAGCACCGTGCGCCGAGGGGATGGCTGGACTTGTAAAGTTATTGGCAAATCTGTTTGGGTTTGCACTGAAATAGGAGCTTTTCTTTTAATTTATATTGTAATGAAAGCTTGTAACAGTACTGTATCGTAAACACAAACAGTGCAATCTTATAAAAATTTCATCTTTATCTATTTTGGGGAGAAATAGCCCTGTCTGCCTAATTGAAGCATCTGTCATTCTGACATTAAATAGTGCATCCATGGCTCTTTTATTATATTTCCTTGTATTTCTCATACACTGTTAAATTGAAATAACACTGTTGGCTAGGAGATAAAGGGAGATAATAGGTATTTTATAATGAGCAAAAAGGAGGATTCATCTTCAGTCGGAGCCGAGAATTGCTTTATCTTTTTTCCGGTGTTGTTATTTTGTTACCCTAAAGCGGGGATTCTGCTGCACAGCCCTCGAAGATCAAGCGAGGAGCATCTCTCCGCACGTGAAGAGGCGCGAGAGCCGGGCAGCTGCTCAGCAGCATCCGAGGTGATGGGGTCTCTGTGTGCCGCACCCCCAGATGACTCCGGATGTCCATGGGGATGTCACGCAGCCAGGCTGCGGCTGAATGACACTTATGAGGATGACTGCTTTCCATCACTTTAAGGAGCTGTCTTTCCCTCTCATTGCTGTTTGTAACGGCTTCTTCAGCATCTGCTGATACGCAGCGCCGGCACGAGGAGCTTCCCAGGTTATGTGCGTGGGTGGCCGTGGCACAGCACGGCACGGCATGGCACGGTGTGGCATGGTACAGCATAGCACGGCGTGGCATGGTACAGCATGGCATGGTACAGCATGGCATGGCTTGGCACGGCTTGGCACGGCTTGGCACGGCGTGGCATGGTACAGCATGGCATGGTACAGCATGGCATGGCTTGGCAC
>NW_010123069.1:27628-27854 GCF_000699245.1 Pterocles gutturalis
AGCGTAGCATGGATGGTACGGCACGGGACGGCACGGCATGGCATGGCACGGCATGGCATGGCGTAGCATGGATGGCACAGCATGGCATGGCCCGAAGGAGAGGGACCCCCCCCTACCCCATCTCCACATCTATGCCTTTGCCGCGAAGCAAACAAGCCTCATAAATTGAACCATGCAGCGATTTCCCCATGTGGATTCTGTAATTAAATTCCATGCAAAACTAAGC
>NW_010123070.1:0-6007 GCF_000699245.1 Pterocles gutturalis
ACTGGGAGGGAGACTCTGACGGGCGGCTGTACTTGTGCTTTTTACCATCTTTCCAGTCTATGGCTGAAACAAGAAATAAAGCGTTTGTGTCAGTGAAGGAAGCCTAATGCACTCTTCAACATTATCTGTTCACATCACCTACTTTACAGGCGCCTCTGAGGAGGAGTGACCTCCCTGTCACGCCCTCAGGTAACACGGGTGATTTGTCTAAACCTCTGGGGCGTCCTCCCTTCCTCCACACAGCTCAGAAGAAGACCTGACACAAGGTGTCTGCATTTGCATCTTAGTCTCTGCCTAGTCCTCACCAACTAGTGTTCTCCCACAAGGGTAAGCAATAATGTAAAAAGGAGCAAACCGCCAGAGCTTCGTCACTTTAACACGTGAAGAGGTGGCGAGGCTCAAGAGGAACAACCACGAAACCCACTCAAAACGGCTCATGGGTATCTTCTACACCGAGAAGTGGAGCCTGAAGTGCTCCTTGTTTATCAACTCCAGGTTATTGCAGCTGGCCTTACTCACACAAGCAGCCTCGACACTCTCCAGCGATGGGGAAAGGACTTTCTCCCAAAATCTGCACAACTGCCCTTTCCACGCACAGCACCGGGTTACCACCATGCCCTGCACAGCTTGTAGGACAGCACAGCAAAGCACCGGCTCTGAAGTCGTCTTTGCTCATGAACAGCTTTGGGCCTCAGAGTCGCATTAAAAAAAAAAAAAAAATGAAGTTCCTAAGATAGCTCTGGAAAATGATAGAGGAAGAAGCAGGGGATGCCCATCCCTGCCTCTGGCAGGCTCCAGCCCAAGGGAGGGATGCGGGAGCAGCCCAGAGCCGCGGGAGAACCCGCCCTGAGCGAGCTCCTCCGCCCGCTGCTGCCTGACCGATGTACCCTGGTGCCGTCCAGCTCATTCATTTGAGAAAGCATTTTTAGGGTTGTTATAAGTAGTGCTCTATAAAACATGCCGTGCTCCCACAAAAAGCAGTTCCTTGTGAAAGGAACAAAAAATAAAACAGGAAAAGTTTTGACACCTCTTGACAAGCAGCTGGAAGAGGCAGGCCATGAGCTGCTGCCGGAGTGGCCTGGTGGGTCTTAAGAATGTCTGAAATTGCTTTTGGACCATTATTTTGGCAATCTTCTCTTCCTGACATGTTCTTTGCGATACAATGGACAGGAAGACTGCATGTAGGTTTTATCCCTTAAATGAACAAAAGGGACATGTGAAATGCAGCCGCAGCATCATTAGAGGTGGATCAGCCAAAAAGCCTCCTCAGAGACACGAATGAATGAAAGAGATGGAAGGACACCCTTCCCATCAATGCATTCCCATGAAGGACAGTACTCTGCCATCTCCCTAAGAAAGCAAGAATAAAGGACACAAAATATTTAAGTCAGAAGCACAAAAGCTCCCCAGGGTGGGTAACGCTCCCCTCAGCGTTGCAGGACAGCTCTCTAACAGCATCCGTGGACGCAAAGTCGCCTCTCACCATACTCTGCAGGTGAAGTTACATTTTATTCTTAACCTTTAACATGCAAAAATCCTCATTAAGCAGGCTACAAAAGCAGCAGAGAGGGAAAGAAACGCAAGAATTTCTGCAGGCAAATAAAGAAAAAGTTCAATGCATTATTAAAAAAGCAGGTTAAGTAGGACAGAAACCCAAGCGGGTGTGATGCACGTTTTGCTTCTACAGCCCATGGCCCGGCGTTCACAGCCCAGGTCACGCAGCCAGCCTGGCTGCACGCATCCTGCTCCACGAGGCGGAGAGGACAAGCTGTGTGCGAGGCTAAATTCAGCCAGCCCGGGCTGCGGCCACGCTGCTGACTAATCAACCTGCCTCTTTTATTACCAAGCCCTCCAGCTGCCTCGCAGCAGGCTCTCCCCATTCCCTGCTTTCCTTCATTTATTTTCACTTCATTAAAGGACAAGCAGTGTTAGGAAGAAGATAATGCTTCTGTAAGATGAACCACCAGAGAAGCAAAAGAGATATTTAAAAAAAATAAAGGGAGGAGAGAAAGAGAACACAGAAATCTCCTGCAATAAACCTTGGGAGCGTGCAGCAGATGTGAACAAAGAGCTGCAGAGGATGCTCCATCCTCTACGCTTCTCCCTTCCCCCATCCTCCGAAGCGCATGTGATGAGATCAGTCCACTCAAACGCACATGCATGGCACAACACTAAAGGAAATCGATATTTTTGTTAAGCACAAGAAGTTCGAGCAGCTCAGCTGCAGGCAGCCTGCTTGACTTCACCCTTTTTGGCTGGGGCAAGCAGGGCACAGGCAGGATGCGTGCGGCCGTCCTGAGCACGGTGGCTGCCGCTGCGTGTAACGGGACAAGAGGCTCAGGCGGCGAGAGGTAAGCGTCCGTAACAGATTTCATCTCCACAAGGTAGGCTGGTCTTTGGTTTCACGCCTCATTAGAAGGGGGAGGCTTGTGCCAGCGGAGAGCAGTTTGCCTCACGCTGGGAGCACTAGCAGATGGTGCGTGCCGCGGGCTCTGCACAGCACCGTTGCTGCCTGACACTGTGCCCCACGAGCTGCAGGGGTGCACCCGGCAAGGGACTCTTCCTCTGCCCATCTCAGGGATGGATTGATGAAGCCTCCTCTGCACAGTGCCAGAGAAACGAACGACTCCGTGTCCCCCACGCTCCCGTCCCATCGCCAGCCTCCTGATGCGCTGGGCTCCATCCTTCGGTCCGCACCAGCTTGCTACTGGGCCTTTGGCTGTGCCAAGCATCACTGCTCACCTTTTTGAGGGCCTGGTTTCCGCATTCTATCACCTGCTGCTGTCCTTATCCTGGGACTGGCTTGCTTTTAGATAACGGAAGGTGTCTAGGACAAAAGAAATAAACATGAGAAAATTCCCCCATTCCGGAGCACAGAGTCATCTGCAACATTAACTAATCACACAGCGGGGAGAAAACAGATGCTCTTTCACCCTGGGTTGCACAGAACATCTCCTACCGAACACAGACAATTCATTTCAACCCCCCTGAAACTACAAGTCTTTCTCCAATATGTAGACAACTTCAAATTTACGGCAGCGAGAGCGACATAAATAAGCGAGAGCAGCACATGTCAGTCTCCGCGCTAACTCCACAGTGGGTCCCGAGCGTGTGCGTGGAAGGAAGGGCTGCTCGTGCTCGCTAACAAAGGGAGGCAGAGCTGAAATTTATGAAAGAAAACACATGGAAACATAACATTAACTCTGGCAAAGCAGCACTGCAATCCCCAGCTCGCCACTTGCAATTCAAATTGCTCGCAGCAGTTCGGGGTAATAAGGATGAGAAATTGGACAATGACCCAGGAAATATTTTTGCTATTAGTACTGCAACCAACATCCAAGTTGTGCCGCATTTTTTTTTTCCTGGTTGGAGGAAAACTGTCTGGACTGTCCCCAGAAAGAAAAAGCATTTGCATTCTTGTTATAAGCAAACATTACAGAAAATCAGAACTCTTGGGAGATGCGTGCCGGACACGTACACGGAGAACAGCGCTCCTGCACAGCCGGTCTCGCAGGGCAGTGCCTCCTGTATGCGCCGAGCCTTGCCAAGCCCTGACAGAAAATATCTAAATGAATGGCTGAGCCGCAAACAAGCCCTTAGGAAAAGTAGTAAAAGCATGTTTTGACACTACACTAACTAATGAAAGATTAATTGTGTCAATATAACTCCGTTTTGTTCACAGTGGGGCAGTCAGGCCGGAGGACGTAAGAGGAAGCCGTCCCAGGATGCAACACTGAAGTTCTGCTTCAAGGGTTATTTACAGATCCAACTTGGCAAGAAGCTGTGATTTTAAAAAGCAGGCTTTTTCCAAACCGAAGAGAAACGAAGACTTTAATTTCTAGAAAAGCGCTACAATCTACGTGCAGCGCTTGCAACATTGAGCAATACACTGAGAAGGAAAATACTAAAGGAAAAAAAACAAACCTTAGCTGGTTTTTAATCCAAATCAAAAGGTACACAGTACTCTCTTATTGCCTCTCTCATAAATAGCGTGTGTGTTTGTGCATACTGGTGAAAGGAGTAAAGTTTCTTTTCAATAGCAGAAGGTAATCTACATGTGAAAGCTTATTTACAACTTTTAATGCTTCTTTTCATAATTTCCTTCAGTCATTTTTTATTAAAAGCTAGCAGTCATGGTAGGAAAAGTCCCCCAGCCATAAAACACAGGGTGGAAGGTGTCATATGAAGGCACCAGACAAGCATTCACCATCTCCAGCTCTGCACCTCTGCTGTCTGCTCGGCTCCCCCGGCCGCAGGACTTTCTCAAGTACCTGAACACTGATCATAAATCTCACGCGTTTGGCAGGGGGTGGGTGCTCCTGTGCCACTCAGATGGCTTTTGAAAAGCTGCTTCAGCCTCAGCACTTCAGAGCCCTGCCCAGGAGGGACCTGCAACCCTTCTCTGCAGGAGTATTTGGAGGAAAAATTCATGACCATGTATGAGATGCTCAGGTGCGATCCGTGGAAGGCTGGGGCTCAGGAGGAGAGGTGAAGCTACTGCACCCTCCGTCCTCGCACAGCAATGGGCTTGTAAAGCACAGATGGCTGCTGGTGTCCCTCAGCCAACATGGTAGTGGGCTCCCAGCAAGATCTCACGTCATGGAAGAGAATGACACATCGTAAATCTTGCTCCTGTATAAAAAAAAAAAAGAAAAAAAGAAAAAAATTCCCAAAGGAGAAGACTAAGGCTGCATGGGGACTCCCACTCTGCTGAGAGCCACGTGGGTGCCAGCCTGGGGACAGTGTGCTCCAAAATGTGCTTCCAAGAAACTGTCCAAAGGAGATGGTCCCAGCCAGACTCCTGCCACCCGTCGTGGTCCCCCACCACAGCTTTGCACCATCAGGCTCCCCCGTACGTTCTCACACCACAGGACAGCAACATGTGGTTTCATCCTGCAAAATCATAACTCAAAAATGAAAAAAAAAAAAAAAAGGCAAAATAATTAATGTGCTTCAGGGCCATGTAATGCCCGGAGAAGAGCCAGAGCCAAACTCCACGATGCACAGCTTCATCCCGCGGGCCCGGCAGCAGTTTGCCCCGAGCAGTGCAGATGTGAGCCACCAGCCTCGCTACACCCCAGGGACCGGGACCAGTCCCTGCCCGCCCTTCTTTAGCCACGGAGACGTGGCCTGTATACCCCAGCCCACCTGAAACTGGTGTAAAGTGGGCTTTACTAACACAGGGCTTGGGAACTGGTAATTCCCACTCGCTGTAATTTCATTTTGTAGTTGCCCAGCAAAGCTGTAAAATCTCCATCCTTGGAGATACTCCAAGCGTCACCAGCTGCCGCCCTGAGCACCCTGATCTAACCCTGGAGTTGAGTTTGACTCCAAAGCCAGCCCAGCTCAGCATGCAGCGCTGCACCAGACAACCTCCAAAAGTTCCTTCCAACCTGAAATACCCTATGATTGTATGTCACTGACAACGGATTGGAGGGCAAGCAGAATCACCCTGCAGGCCTTAGCAAGCCTGAAACACCCCAGTGAAGGAGACAGACTTCAGTCCAGAGAGAAGAAAGTGAAGGGCGGAACAGGCAAGCTCACAGGGAGAAAGGCAGTACGGATGGATGTGGTCTTTACACCGTTCAGGGACTGAAGACTGAAAAAAAAATCTTAAAGTAATAAATAGCAGAAGCTACAGTTTGGTATCCAAGGGGGGAAAATGGGCTACGCACACGGACAGATCTTCCTGAATGACCTTAGACACAAACGTGTCCCCGATGAGAACCTGTCGGCTGGGTCAACGCCATGAAGGAGACAATCTGCCTTTTGCATCAAATAAAGCGTTCGAGATTTACACAGCCCACCACATGCTGCAACACTCCACCTCCAGAACCCGACCCTTGTACAAAGCTGCATACCAGAGTTAAAACTCCTCTCTTTTTCAAAAGCTGTATTTCTCATACTTGCGGGCATTAAGATAATCTTGCAAGCACGGACCACAGTTTTATGTGGTGTTGGTTTCCAGAATTTATACCCTGAAAGGACAGATCAATGTGCAAATTCA
>NW_010123070.1:6019-21725 GCF_000699245.1 Pterocles gutturalis
ATCTAAAAAGGCCAACTGATTTGCTGCCTTTTGTAGCAGATAAAGTGCCTTTCCCACAGTTTCAAACAACTTCCACTCACCGAGATATCAAAAGTGCCAACGGCTCCACTGAACTGTCATGGGCTCTAGTTCCCCATCATTCCTACAAGACAGCAAAGTCAGTACAAATACTGCGGCATATCAAAACCTGAAAGCATAAAGACAAAATGAAAAAAGTTTGCATTTAATTGCTGAAAGGCTAGGTTACCAGTTGCATTATTCATGTTCATATTTAATTCATTTAAAACATCCAAATTTAAATTTAAAGACAGCTGCAACAAACATTCCCACTTGCCATCGCGGAGCAGCACAGGAGTTGACACAATTTAAGTTCAGCCGGCAACGAGTACACGGGACTGCAGCTGTTAAACATCTTTGAAATGAGTAAGATCACATCAACCGAGCTGATCTAAACTAGTTCAGCTTCTGTAAAATGAAACTATCACACAAAGAAGGATTTCAAAGACTAGACCTGATTAGTAATAAAAAGGAGAGAGACCACAGGAGAGGCATATAAGATAATGAATAGCGTGAAAGGAGTGAATTGGGGACTCCAAATTCTCCCTTCCACAGTGCAACAGGGTAAAGCTACAATACTAAAAAAACCCAAGTATATACCAGGGAGAAAGAAATTTTGTTTATTGGGAGCTAACAGACATGCAGCTTCCTCATGGAGGATGTTACCAAGACAAGCAAACAAGTCAAAAAACACTAAAAAAGGACAAACCAGCATTTATAACCCTATCAAAGCATGAAACACACGGGCCATCAGTACTTATGCCTCAAGCAAAAGCCGACCGAAAGGTGGGGTGACCAGGCGAATCCTGCCCACCACGGTACTGCATTAGCGGCTGCATTTTGGCGAGGAAAAGCTGAGCACTCGCCTTCCTGCCAGGCTGCCGGCACCGGGTCCCGGCTGGAGGCAGGACACCAGCCTGAGACACGGTTTTGTTAGTGCCCCAGTGAGCCTCTGCACTGGTTTACACCAAGATTCACACCTCGGATGTGTTTTCCTTTTTTCTTATTCAAAAAATAAAGGCAGCACAAAGGCAGCCAGGGCTGGGAAGAGCATCTCAGGGCATCCCCAGCTCAGACTGCTGCTCTCGCCACCCGGCACAACCCTCAGCACAAACTGGGAGAACGATTCCATTTACCTGTGCCAGACTGGAAGGGACCTGCTGCAAGGGCAGCCTGCTCTGCAATATTCTTCCACTAAATGTTGCAACTGCAATGTCAGTAAAACAAAATGTGAGAAAATGTGGGTGGAAGATACTGTCACAGCTCCACAGACCTCATAAGATGCATGTAATCTCTTTATCTACAAAGCCTCCGCTCCTTCGGAGTGCATAATTATGAAAAGAGTTAAAGCTGAGGTTCTTAATGTCTCTTCTAGGCACTTCTTTGTTCCATTAAAAGCACCACTCGCATCTGAATTATTTCCTAGGGTTGTTTGGACTTCCTATTATACAAGGAAGATTATGGTGAACCTTGGGATGGATGCCAAGTCAGTTCACAGCGCTACCATGTTTGATTGAAAGGGTAACTGAAGTTTTGTTGACAGCGTGCCAAGCTTCAAACCTCTTTGGACAATGCCGTTGCCAGCAGGCAAGATGTTTTCAGAAAGAAGAGGAAGAAAACTACCAACAGCGAAGCTGAAAAATAGTTTTATTAGGTCGGATACATACCCCACAGATTAGGATCATGAAAAAAAAAAGGAAAACTCTGCACATTGCCAGAGGACTGTGAGAATGACAATTCTTGGAAATCCCATGGGATACTGACAAGAGAATCCTGACAGTTTTTCATACTGCAAAATGCCCGCAGTCATTGATTTTTTTCCCCACAAAGGCACAGGTCTTGAGCACCACGACTAGTCCAGTCAGTAAAAATCCCTTCTGTGTAACCTCTGCTTCAACTGAGCTCTTCTTCACGGGTATCCTTCCATCAAACACTACTAATGTTTCCAACAATAAAGAGCGATCCCTTACAAATTCCCTCGGGAAATGCGAGGGCAGCATCATCCGTTCCTGCCCCGCCAGGGCGATGGCAGCACTGCCATCCAGCTTCCCAGCCAGCGGCTCAGGCCACGCCGGGTCCTGCTTCAGCACCATTCTGGAAGCCCACGCGTGCACCACGGGTTACACGAGAGCGTCCGGTTGCATCCTGATCCGATCAGACAACCAGGCACAGAGACGTGATGAGCAGATGCCTATAACCACCTCAGCCTGCTCATTTAACATCTTTTTTTTGCCATTTGTAATTTCTATAGTGGAGAAAGAAAGGCACTTTCAGCCTACTTGAGAAATTAGACGACAGCCAGCATGCGATCTGAAACACTTCAAACCTCTTTTGGTTTTTACACCAGACTTAGCTTCTCATATTTTTCCCCGACCCGTGGACACCACTACTTTTGCTGGTCTAAAATAATGTTTTTCCTCCTCCAAGCATGCTCTGGTGAGGCAGCCAACTGACCCTTCTTCTGGGTAGAAGACAACTCCCAGCAGCCAGCTCCCAGTACCACCAGCCTCCTCCGAGCCAGCCACAACCGACAAGGACTAAACCAAAATGACAAACAAATACTTACACGGGTCCTGGAGAAAACTCTCAAGAGCAGGTAGCTGCAAAGTTTGAAGAGGTGAGTCAGAATTTATCTTGACCAAGAGGTTTATTTCCTTCCAGCTCCCTGTTATCATCCTCTTGGACAAGAGTGGGGTTTTGTTTCTCCTTGTCTGTGCAAAGCCATGTTTTGGCAGCTCCGAGCAAAGGCTGACGAAGCTACGGCACCTCTGAAAGCATCTCCCCTTGTTAGGTCTCCAGGGTCTCTAGGTTCATAATAGCGAATTTTTCAAAGAAACACTGTAACAATGAAAGTTGGTATTTCCATCTGGAGTACTGATCCCCTTGTGTGATCTGAAATATCTGATGGCTGCAAACCATTACTCCTCTTTCTACCAGAAGGATTTTGTGTCATTTCCAACATCTCTCTCTCTCTCTCTGGAACTAATTTTATCTTTCTACCATGTAAGAAGTGGACTGATAAACTCCAGACTTCATGACTGGCTCCTCAGAAACACATTCTTGTGCAAGATGTTAAGACACTGAGGTGTCTCAAAGATGTGATCATGAGCAACACACTTCCACAGCGGCTGAGCCAAGCCTCAGGGGAGAACATATTTTAAAGAGAGACAAAATCATGTAAAAAACTTGGATAGACCATGTCTCTACAATGAAAATATCAACTTTATGACTTCCTTTTGAACACCTTCGGGTTGGAGGGGAAAGGAGATGGGTCAACCTCAGACACTGCTGAGTCGAGGGAAAGCCAACGGCTCAGGATGAGGGGGAAAACCAGGGACCACTGGAAGGAATCACTCACCACCACGACGGAGGCTGCAGCAGTTACCATCTCTCATGACTGAGGAGGAAATGAAATAAAGCCTCGCAGGATTCCAATAAGGGTTTCCTTCTCTCACAAAAACCCAGCGTGGGCCTTGGCTCAAAATAGAAACATCTTGCCGTGTATCACTGCGAGCAGACCTTGCTCTCCATGAAGATTCAAGAGGTTGCAATAAAAACTACGTTTGGCACACTCCAGGAACTGGATACCCCCAGGCTGAGAGAACCAGAGAGGATAAACATCAAGCAGAGGATCCGGTGTTGCTCCTCCCCGAGGCTGTACTGCGTTCAAGGCTTGGAGCGAAGATCTGCGCTGCCTCCCATTGCCAGGGAGACAGGGAATGGCCCACCATGAAGAGCGGCCATGTGGCATAGGCTTAAGCTAATCATACAAAACCAATCCTCTGTCATTAGAGTTGGGGTTATTTATTTATCCTCTGGAATTATTACACCAGATCCCTTCATCGCTGGTCCTGCTGCTGAACTGACTTTCAGGCTTTGAGTTGCCGTTGTTTCTCCTGGGATAAGCAATGCCTCAACGTGAATGAGGCCACCAAGGCCGTGGCTGACCATAAATGTTCTGAAGGAGCTTTGGGAAAAGCAGCAGGTCTCTGTTTCTGGGTGTTAAGCAGAGACATTTCTGCCCTGTACCTCCAGTGGAGCTCTCCCAGTGTGACCAAAATCAACACAGAGAACTGACTTGTTGGGCAGGTGAGGCACCTTCTACATGCAGAAAACCAAGGGACTGATGGACTTACCAAGTGCCACATAGGAAGAAGATGCCAAAGCAAGGAATTGAATCTGTGTGCCCTAGGCTGATGTTTCTGACACTGAACCACCTGGGTTACAACTATTCAGTTTCAGTAGGACCCACCCAAACTTTTCTGCCCTTAGAAGAAGAATGGCTTGGGTTACAGCAGCGGCGGCTATCTAGAGCAGCATGCCAGGATACCCAACACCCAACCCACAGAGGTCACCTTGAAGAAGTGGAGAAATTTATCACCCGTGCAGCACTCTGTAGTCCTGCACATACCCGGGTCTCCTTTCAAAGCAATCCCAGGAGCTCAGAGAGGTGCAGAGATACGGTGCACCGCCGCACGCCTCTGCGCTGGGTCACACACCCCCCACCACCGGGGACAAGCTGGAGGCACACACCGAAAGTGGGGCACAATGCAGAGTACCCTTTCCCATGAGGTTGCCCAGAGAAGCTGTGGATGCCCCATCCCTGGAGGGGTTCAAGGCCAGGCTGGATGAGGCTTCGGGCAACCTGGGCTAGTGGGAGGTGTCCCTGCCCATGGCAGGGGGGTGGGGCTTGATGATCTTTAAGGTCCCTTCCAACCCAAACCGTTCTGTGATTCTATGATTCTACGAGGGTGAACCCAGCCTGCGGAGGCTCCATGGGGAGGCCAAACTGATGCAGGCGGTAGAGAAAGTTTTGCAGCGATGTGGCTATTTTAATCTGCACCGAGCCACATGCCAAATCCAAAAGCTATTAATGAAAGCAGATGGCTTCCAGAAGACCTTGAAACGGGATTCTGCCCATGACGGTTACAGAGTCACCCCATACAAAAGCACACAATAGGATGCTTCAAAGTCTTTAAATAAGAATTTAAACAGGAGTACATATATTAAAAAAAAATAAAGCACATGGTTCCCGTATCATCACCAGGCTGTAACAGAGGCACGACCTTCTCTCCCAGCTACTTGACAGGCTAACACAGCACCCCTCCCACAGTCAATCTTGACTGCTTTTCCAGACAGCAGTTACACGCACAATGTATGTGGCCCCAGAAATGTGCCCCAGGCATGTAAACTCTTCACAGGTCTCTGTTCAACACCCAGTATATATATATATTCTACAAAAAACTGCTTAATCAACCGTATACTTATTCTCTGCTGGACTGTAGCTTATTAAATCTAAGCTCTTCATGGGATGGGAGATATGGGAAGGAAGTATCAGGTGGGTAAACATATACATGATTTGTAATATGAATTGATGAAATGAATGTACCTTAACTCCAAGAAGACAATATATACCCATGTCCCCAGCAAGGGGAAACAGGAGGTAATCCAGAAAGAAAGGTCTGACTTCCAGTCATGTCTCTATTGGAAATGTCACGACTGTGCAACAATGCTGCAAGCTGGAAGTGAGAATTCCTGAAAGATTTTGCATTAACTATTTCTAGTATAGTTTCAGCATAACACCCTCAGGGGACCATAAGCAGGAAAAAGCAGCTTGAGGAGGAATAAGAAAACCAAAGGGATGGTAATTAGGGGACACAACAGAAATGAGGAAAACCCTGGAAAGAGAGGGGAAGGAGATGACCCGATCCCTTACGCCCTATCTTGCAAGCACTCCAGCGTGAGAGAGGAGGATGCTCCCCGGGGACAGGCACACAGGGTAAGGTGCTTCCACTGAAACACAGAAAGGGAGGTGAGAGCTCAGGGAGCAGACAAGAGCAAACCAGCCCTGAGGAAAAGGTACAGGACACAATCACCACTCTCTAATGAGCCAAAATTCTACAGACATGGGCGGCAATGATGGTTACATACACTTGGAATTGCATTTGCCTGGCTTCTTTCCTTCTATAAGTAATCCTCATAATTAAATTGAATGCTTAGCAATAACCATTGGGAAAATACACAGGATGGCACCCTTCCTCCTTAAGCCTCACACAGCATCAAAGCAATCCCTAAGCATGCTACTTAAGAGGGCACAGTGTGCTCTCTCCCCTCATCCAGCACAAAGGAATGACCTTCTCTGGAGTTAAGTATCTCTTAACTTCCTGGGCTCCAGCACCAACACAGTCCCATCCTTCCTTACAGGGGGTCCCACGATTCAAGTCACACTCAGGGCTGAATTCCTCATAGATTCGTACACACTACTCTGTCCCTGAATCAACATCCATACAGCCAACCTTCCTAGACCTCTCGAATACACCTCTCTCTGTCCTCCTGAACCTGTTTTCTCAGAGAAGACAAGGTCAGTGTATCTATCCCTGAAGTGACAAAAGTGAGGGTCTCCCCTGCCAAGCAGCACAGCCAGAGTCAAGCTCTTCCAACACTCCCAGCGGCCAATTTTCCTTGTGCAAACAGGGGACAGAGGTGAAAAAAGTTCCTACTGATCCACCCCATCTGCAAAAGAAATGAAAAAAAAAATATCCGAACCCTCACAGTATGGAGCAGAGCCACACCAACTCGGATTTACCCCTGCCAGAGCCGAAGGAGTCTCTCTGCCACTTGGAGCATGGAGACAGAGAAAATCCAGTCCCTGACGGAGGGAAGGAGCGATGTCCGGGAGGGCAGAGGGAGAAGCTGTGCAGTTACCTCTGCTGCCCGGCCCCCTCCAGCCCAGCAGCAGCCTGCCAAGGCAACGGGGCTGCACGGGAGAAGAGAGCTCACAGAAACTCACAGTACCCCAAGGGGAACGGCGTGCCAGGGCAGGAAACAAGCATCTTTGTTTTATTTCCTCGCTCATGTAGAGAGATATTAATTCATCTATTTCTTAGGAGAAGAAAAGGAAATTGCAGCAGTGCAACATGTCAAGAGAGACGAGAAGAGGCAGGCTCGCCGAGGATGGGTATTAATTACTGCTTGCTATTTTTATCCTGTGTATAACTCTGGTCTCGTCTGTGACTTAAGGAGCTACAATCCCAGGAGTCAAAACTGTAAATCTACTGAAAGAGGAGAAATATCCTTTACAGGGTGCAAAGTCTGAATACAAAGAAATTCTAACAAGTGCCCATCAAAACTTCTGTAAATTTTAATAAGAAAAGAAAGAGCAATCTAGCAGTACACAGAAATGCTATCTCAAGAGAATTACTCCCAGAGAGGAAAAATCACTAGCCAGTTCCTGCAAGAAACCCTGAACAGATTGCTTTTAATTATGTAAAGAAAAAGTTGTTAGGCTGCTTTACATTCCTGAAGGGCCAAGAGTCTGGAAAACTAAAAAATATATTGTGAGGCCCTCCACTGTTGTCTGTACAAGACACTATGAAATCTCTTATTTTGGCAACAACACGTACATATGGTAGACGCCAATATTAAAAAAAAAACAACAACCATGACCACAAGCAACCAAAAGTCCGTCCTGCAGCTACAAAAGTATGTTCAGTGTCTGCCAAAGAGCTAATGAAAAAAACGCACTCTTACAGACTATCTGCTAGACATTAAACTACCTGCTGGACATTTTGTACAGCTTATAAAGCCATAAAATATCACAGGGCATTTACAGATTTTCCAGCTGACAACAATACGAAATAACTGAATAAAACCAGAACAGACCAAGTCCTCTGGTCAGGCACAGTGGATAACACTGGATATATACCGTCACACTCACAGCTAGAAACTGTGCCAGCAATGACAAGAGCAAAGCTCACAGTGATGGAAAACGAGCCAAGATAACAAAGCCATCCCTCAGCCTCGCTGTAATGCTGGAACAACAGCGGGACTGCCCAGATTTACAGCGCAGGGGCTTGGACAATGTCCGAGCACAATCAGTTCCTCCCGCCCTGGCTGGGGCACAGGCAATTCGCGTTGAGTGAGCCACTGCCCTGCATTGGTTACAAGCCTCCGGTCACGCTGGGGGACATGTGGCATTGTACAGCCACCCAAAAACCTCAATTTGGGGACTGCGCGAATGACACCATGGACCTCACCTCCGGAGACATGACAAGGCAGGAGGATCCCCTCAGGGTAAGGGTCAAGGGCTCCAGGGAGCAGGGAGGAGCTGGCCTGGCTGGTTAGAGCTGGTACCTATTGCCATCAGTCACCAATATCTTCTGGCTGATGTCATGTCAACTGTGCGGAACATGAGGTACAGCAGATATTCCGCCACAGAAAAAAGCATTTAACTGAGCAGTCTGCACATGAGGACAGAAATACCAACAGCACAAAAACTTGACAGATGTAAACTTCCATCACCTAGGGAATGTGGGAACCACACATTACACTGTTACTGAACTAGTAAGAACTACTAACACAGACCTAAATTAACAAGAATCCTAACATTTCGTGGCTGATTGCACACACTACACTAGGTGAGTTTTCCATCTTCCATCTGCAGCTGATACTCTAACAGAGAGCCCCACATGAAGACTTTTTTTTAATGATGCTGTACTACTTCAAGAGTTATTTTCTTTAAGAGCGTGACTAACAACTCAGGACGTGAGCTGACGACGAGGATGTCTCCGGGGTCTTTTTGCAGGCAGGCACAAGCTCACCAGACACCAGAAACTCTGAGCTGGAACTGTGCAATTGCAATCAGTACACCACTACCCAGCCCAAACGCAGCATCACGCAGCTCCCGGTTCAGGACTGTCGGGCACTGGGCTCGCTATCAGCAAAAAGCAGGAGAAGCACTTTCCACCTGCCACGTACCTTTCACCAGTCTTGCAGGTCTGGAGAGCTCGCACATGGACACACAGATGGGCCTTTATCAGACTGCAGAGACATCCAGCCACAACTGCCTGAGAACACAAACGTGCTCCGGTTACACGTGATAGCGAAAAGCTTCACCAAGGACTTCTGCAGAGGCAAAATGGAACCAAAACTATGAGGTTTAATACATACTGAGACTAAATACTACAGCCGTAACAATTTCCAGAGCTGGGCAGAGAGGAGGGCAGGGGGCATCGTGCACATTTGTCGCTGCAGCCTCTCCTGTGGGGCTGCAGGAACATTCACATGCTGCCAGTACAACAAAACAGCCCAGGAAGATATATGAGCCCCAGGGATATGGCTAGAAAATACAGTAAGGAATCATGATAACTGTGGTGGAGTCATCGTCCCTGGAGGGGTTCAAGAAACATGCAGATGTGGTGCTTAGGGACATGGTTTAGTGAGTTAGGTGGTGTGGGCTGACGGTTGGACTTGATGATCCTTGAGGTCTTTTCCAACCTTAATGATTCTATGATTCTATGTTACAGAAATCTTCATGCAGCACAGAGAGCTTCAGAATCGTTACTGCTTTACAGGCAGGAGTTCACCCCAGTCCATCTGGGCTTTGCAAGGGAGTAACTCTCGCCCCAGGAAAGAATTTGAGCGCACCTCATCCCTTTCTTTCCCCCTTCTGAAAACAAAACAAAACAAAACAAAAAAATCACAGCCTATCTCAACTGTAGATCTCTCCCTGAAATGCACTGTAACAATTTTATAAGTGACTGAAATGAAGCAATGTTATGATAACACCCTGAAGTTATTAGGAAGACCCAGCGTAGCGTGTAAAAGGATGGGAAATTAGCTACAGATCATGAAGTTCCACAGCAAATGCACAATTCATAAACTGTTCAACCACAGGCAAAGGAGACAAAACCCCACCCCATGACAGAGAACAATATTCTGCTCCTTCCTACTCAGCAACGGTTTTTCCAGCAGTGCCTCTGTATCATGTTTTGAAATAACGTAACTTTTAATGCCACCTTGTTGATTTTTAAAAAATGTATTACTAACAAAAAACTCTGTAAGCTGTTCGAGACGTGCATTTTGCTATAGAAGTATGAGACGACTGGGGAATTCGTGATATATAATTTTAATAAAACACATGTCACCTCAAGCACCACATTTTCACTGACATCAGCACAGATCAAGGACTGTTAGTTATGGCCAACACAACACGAGGAGTCGGGACTAGGGCTTCCCAGCTGCCACACACGTGTAATTAAACACAGAGCAGTGCAGGAGAGCCAGCAGACGCTCTCTGAACACAGAAGGGAAAGGCAGAAAAGAAGATCAAACTCTGCACAAATGATTGCTTTCACATTCAGAGAATTTTTCTTCTCTTTGGTAGCCTGCCAGAGAGAAGGTGAAAAGTCAAAACGGCGAGGTTAAAGTACAGCAATACCGGCCTGAAATCAAGCAAAGCTCCTTAATCATCCGAACAGTCAGGCACTGGAGTAGATTGCCGAGGAAAGCCTGAATCACCATCATTGGAAATCTTTAAGAGCAGCTGAGACAAACCTCTAGGAAAGAAACACTGTGTGCAGGTAATCCTTCAAGGTCACTCCTAGAAACACTGATACAACCAAGACTTTCTTCAGAAGCTTATATCTGATCACACAACCACTGCAGTATTTTGATGGACCATAGCATCTTTTTTTAAAATTTGCCAGAACAAGACAAAAAAAAAAAAAAAAGCAAACAAACTGAGCGTATAGAGTGCGGCAGCCTGCAGGCTGCGGGAACATTTGCTCAGCTTATTTTTAGAAAGTGGGATTGGTGCAACTTCCTCCTCAGTCCACATCAGCCTTCATCAGCTCTTCTGCCTGCTCACTGCACCTTCACTTAAATAACGCTCCCTGTGCACACAGCAGAAATTTCTCCTACCTCATGCCTGCCACTTGGGCAGGAAAGGCCACGATCCGTCAAAAAGAGGAGAGGACTCCTCTGCAGCAGGGACAGCAGGGAAGGGAGCGCCTGCAAGGGGACACCCGACCATGCTGCAGAGCCCCCCCAGCGTGTTCAACCCGAGCTCGGGGAGCAAACCTCACCCTAACGCGGTCACCTCTGCAGAGCGGCTGGTTTCAGGGACACAAAGCAGCACGCTGTGGATGGCGTTTAATGCTGCCAGGAGACAGAGCCGAGCCCAGGTTCTTGCTGCGGAGAAGTGCTGCTCGTCCCCGTTCCCCCACGACGACGTGTGTGCAGCCCAGCCCGGCTTCCCAAGGGCTCCGCTCGCTGCCGTGGGCTGCGGGGACACGGGGAGGGCAGGCAGCCCCTGGCAGGCGGCCCGGGGAGGCTCTCCGACTGCCAGCAGCCAGGAGCCAGCGGAGGGGGAACACAAAGCCCCCCCGCAGCTGGACACGCGTCCCACCGCTTCCAACACAGGCAGAGAAGACTCAGGGCGGAGGGAGGAGGCAGGGGCTTCCTCGGAACAGGGAAGGAAAGAGAGGCCCAGGAGCAGGGGATAAGGTGCGGCCGCGCACAAGGGGAGGTCAAGGCAGACAAAAGCCAGCGCAGCAAGAGGTGTTCCAGCACTGTCTCCTCCAGGCGGGCGCGGGGCAAGGCGGTCACAAACGGCATCCAAAGAGACCCTCTCGATGCAAACTGGCTGCGGGCTGAAGCAACGCTGGGCTTCCCACCCTGAGCAGCGCTCTGTCAATGCTAAACTGAAAGAAACACTGCAAGCGTCCTCCAGCTCCCCCACCAGACACAAATTCCCTGCTGGAAAGCAACCACTTTTCCCAGCAGGACCTTTCCCTGGAGCCAAACATCAGCACTACCCTGGGGGAGCTCACAAGAGTGTGTCTACCCCCCGCATGCCCGAGCAAATGACAGCAGATGTAGCTCCAGTGATGTGCGAACAAAACTTGTTCCCTCGCTGTGACACCCAGGAGAAGGGACCCAACACAGTGGCCAGTGCAGCGCGGGAAGGACCAGGAGGGGGGAGGAAGCGCAATGTTTCTCAATGGGCAAAGTCGGAGCTTCACAAATTTCCACTGGCATCTACTCCTACGGTTTCCGTTGTTAAAAACAAAACTGAGCCACGGGGAGGTTTCTGGACTGTTCACATTGTGTCAGTCTGGAAAACAGAAGAGCTAATTGAAGTTGGGTAAAGGAGCACACTGGCTAGGAGGAGGTACCTCCAAAAGGAGGTAGGCTTCTGGCTGCTGCTAATACTATTCGATTTACAACACATCCAAATAAAATTCTGGGCAAGAAATGGAGAGGGGTGTATATATTTCAGAAGCACAAACTTGTCCCAAGGAAAAAGCCAGCCCTGGGCTGAACTCTCACATCAGCTCCGTTGCATTGGTAATGGCTGTATCGACTCATCCCTGCTCTCATCTCCTTATCTCCAATGACCAGTCACCAACCAGACAGCGGAGCTGCAAGGGTGACGTACCGCTGCTGATAAAGTCAAATCTCAGCGCTGGTAGACTCCTCTACAGCAGCTACAGCATCACCCCATCCATCTGTCCTGTTGGACGAGGCTGCCATGCAAACAGTGGAGGCAGCAAAATGGACATTCATCTTTTCCTTCAATTCACAGCCAAATTCTTGAACTTTTGGATGAGTCTGCATAAAACTGTGAGACTATGCACAGAGGCACAGACACAAACTCTGCTTAAATCCCTGCTACAGTGGCAGAAACATTTAGCAGGGGTCTGAGCAAACCCTGCAGATGGCAACATCACAGCATCGAAATCTGCGAGAGGTTGTCTGGCAGAAACCTTTGCAAAACAGGTAAGTATTATTCTGTTTTTTTTAAAGGAAATTTAATGCAGATGGAGACCTCTGGGAATTAAAGTTTTCAGCACCTGTCCCTGTACCGAACTCTTCTTCTGCTTGGAGAGAGCCCACAACCAAAGCTACCTCTGAAATCTTCTGTTAATGGAGACTGCTACGCAGGACAACCAGCAAAGAGCACGGCTTCATGGGCAAGAGGTGGTGACCTCCAGTGCCAGCTGCCTCGACACCACCAACTCAGGCCACTAGACATGGATGAGTCTTGTCTGCTTCAACCCCAAGCCCAGCAAGACCTGGTGATACAGATGGAAGATTTCATGTGCTTTCTGCTACTTTCAGACTTGCATTGTCACTTTAAACATTGAGCAAGCATTTATAAAAGTCTCCACTGTTAGACATTTAAGCTTGGTAAGAAACGAGCTTTTTGACAAATGTATTAAAACAACCAAAAAAAGCATTTTCCTTTTCTCGACCCTGCCATCCTGCAAATAAAATGGGATGAAAAATTGTCCACGTCATGCAGTGTGGAGTGCACATGCTACACCAGGGCGTACTGCTGGGGCGAAGGAGGGGGTCAGAGTTCTAGTTCCGTTACACAGAGAGTTTAATTGTGGGGATGATTTTTACCTTTGCATATTGCTGAATTCTATCAAATACACATATGTGCAGGAGATTAACCAGCTTGCAAAAGAAGCTGGCAGCTGGAGCTGCTACTCTCTCCTCAATGCATCTTGTTTCATTTCCCATGGACCCCTCCAGGCCATCTCCTTAGGAAACTTTGCAAACATAAGTGGACAAGTAAACGACTCAAAATGTGCTTGTCTCAACACAAACTGCATTTCAGTAGCAGCCAAGAAAAAGAAAATGAAAAAAGACAGGGGGCTAGATGCAAACATTATGGCTTCAAGAGACCTAAACATGCCAAGCTTTAATTTACACCAGCTCCAAGCCCACACCGCTAGCACGCTCCTCCGGGTTTTGCAAATAGGAGTTCACCGAGCATGCCAAGTCCTCTGCCACAAACGCAAAAAAAATATGCAAACATCTGATCTGCATTCTTTTTCACACAACAGTACTTCAATGTACCCCAAATGGGGTCATTTGGGCCCACTTAGGACAACTGCTCCACATAAGCTCAACCAACACAGTACTACCAAGCCCAGCCCGAACACAGCGCTTCCAGGAAAGTATGGACCGACAGCAGAGCCCAGAGAGAGGCAGAGAGCAGCTGCGCAGACAACAAGCCCATGCAAAAAGAGCAGAGGAACAGAGCTTGTTCAGTTTAGAGAGAAAAGTCTTCAAACACTTCAAATTTAGCTGCAGAGATGTAGGGAGTGTCATCCATATGCCCTGAAGAAGAAGTAACAGGCTTAAAGTGCAGGACAAAGATTTAGATTAAACACCATGAAAATCTCTCTAACGGTGAGGAGGCCCGAGTGTCAGCGCACATCATCTGCACAGGATGTGAAATTGCCAGCAGGAAGAGCCTTAAAAGAAGAGCCATTACTCAGGAAGGGTTTAGCTGTGTACCTGACCTTACCCTGGGGCTGGGAAACAACGACCACATCTCTGGAGGTCCTCTCTAGACACACTAAGTCTGAGGCTATCAAACAACGTCTCAGAGATTCCTTTAGATTAGATATACTGCAAGGACAGGACCCCCAAACCATTCACATCCTAGTCTGAAACACAGCTACTTGATGAACATCATCATTTTGTACCCTAACAGCATCTTTCATTTAAAGACAGCCAACTGTGCTTCAAAATTCATCAAGTTTCCAGAGAAGTGACTCAGGAGTTAAACATTATTGAAATTTCAGACACAGGAAAAGCAGGGAGCACAGGCTGACAGCTTGCAGGGGATGCCATTGCAGTCCTGTTCTAAACTCAGCATTTACTTTCTTTTCATTAGCTAATCACCTGAATTATTTAATACCAAACATTTGACTAAAAAGCAGGTTATCAACATGTAGATTTATCATTTCCTAAGATATAAATACCAAAACCAGAGGACCAAGGGTCAGTGTATCTCTCTCAAATAAAACGCACTCTAACCTTTAATAAAACAAATACTTTAAATAGCACAGAAATACCTGTATTTCCATCTTGCCCGTTGTAAAGGACTCCCCTATCTCTGTCTGCATTTTCATACCATCTACTGGGCAGATCCTGAACTACCCAGCCGCACAGCGCAGGCCCCGCAAGGCTGCAGCCCACGGCAGTTTGTCCCAAGCTGAGCCCTCCACGAGCTCAGTTTTATTCCCCACGTTAGTGCCAAGCCACAAGCCGATTCTTGCTACGAAGTGCAAGGGAGGTACGAAACCACTATCCTATACTCCAAACATTTCCAGCGAGCACATGGGGACACCACAGCCCTGCCAACAGAAGTGTGAGGGTAAGAGAAGAGGAAAGTGGAGAGGAGGAGGAGGGCTGGCATCCCTCTGCCAGCAGCCTGGGTACAACCCGTCGCTCAGGCAATTGAACCGAGGTGGGAGAATATTTTTCCCCAATATTACTGTCTGCTGGAGAGGAGCTACCACATGGCTGTTCTCAGCCACTCAATGCACAGTGCTTACTATAAACAACAGAAAACAGAAACAGAGGCAAAAATCAAAGCTCAGTACCCTGGAGCTGGGTCTCCACATCCTGAATTTACCCATGGAAATAACTAGTTCAGTAAAAAAAACCTAAAACATCCGAGGCCAAAGGGAGACAACTTGCTCAGTGCATCCGAAACTTATGCCGCCTGTTTAGATTTGCCATCTCCACCTTTAGTTGTCAAGACTCCAAACTGCTTCCAGTTTTACACGGGAGCTTCAAAGAGCCTGCGGAATAAACCTGAATGACGTGCGGCAGGAGCCGGCCTGACACTATTTATTTTTAAACATCTTACTGTGCACAAAAAGCTCCAATCTTGTCTTACTCCCAGCTCGACTCAGGGGGCTCTGAAGGAGCCGCAGACATTTCCCCAGGGACGGTGGTTACGGGATTTCTCTGTCCGGTCCCTGGGATCACCCCTGACACCTCCAGTGCCAGGGACCTGGCGGGTCCCACCCTGAGCACCGCTGTCTCCGAACACACCGCG
>NW_010123070.1:21949-22156 GCF_000699245.1 Pterocles gutturalis
CCGAACCCCCCGCGGCTCCAGGAGGGGTTCACGGGCCGGGAAGGGCACAAACCTCCCCGGGCACAACCCGCGGGCAGCGGCCACCTCCCGCAGATCCTCCGGTAGCTGGGTCTCGCTTCTCTTTCCACGCCAGGAGTGTCCGGCTGATAGCACCCAGCTCCCAGGAGCAGGGCAAGCTCCGGCGGTCCGCGAAAACCCCTCTGAGGC
>NW_010123071.1:0-6695 GCF_000699245.1 Pterocles gutturalis
CAAAGCAGCTCGCAGAAAATCAAAGTGTGTATGTGGCTAGGTACCATCTGTTACCCTTTCCAGAAAAAGGGTCATGATATTTATATCCCCTGAGAGTATCCACATTAGCTGTAGGTAAAGACTCTATTCCTTATCCATGACTCTGCACAGAAATATAACAGCTGCAGAACAGATGGGGAAAAACAATACAAGGATATTATTAGGACAAACCTGTGTTCTGCTCCTTATATAATTATACAAGAGCGGGGAGTGAACTGTATACCACAGCTTCTGGACATATAAAAATTACATAAAATATATTTTAAGTATCCTTCATAGTAGAACAGAAGCACGTACACATAAAATGCTCCATATGTAATCTTTATTAAAAGAAATATGGTAAAATAATGGTAGTTTTTGTGGCCTTTTTCAAGAGTTACTCCATCACTATGTAACAAGGTCATGGAATGGAAAAGTGAGCCCGTTCTGACCAGTCTCCTCTTGCATCAGTCCATGACTGTCCTTGTACAGCACCCACCTGCCTCTGCTCTTTCATGTCAAATGCTTAAACCAAAGCATCACCTCTTCAGTACCTAACTGATTGTAGGAGGAGAGAGATCCACACCTTCTTCAATCTCTTGCATCAGATGAGCTAATCACAGATGTTCTTAAAATAAATGTTTGGTTTATCCAAGAGGTGATCTCCAGCATCTGCTCTGCCACAACATACACCCTCTAACCCTGTTTTCTATTTAAAGATCCTTCTGCTCAACTGGTGTAACCAACATTGACAAATATGGTCCCCAGGAGCTAAAAAAAACCACCTCTACAAGCAAGGTTTAGTTCTCTACAGAGAAGAAACTTCTGACAAATCCCTTAATACTAAAACCAGTTCTTAGTTTCCATCAGCGTGGAGCAGAAGTACAAAACAAAAGACTACATTCAGAAGTCCAATGTACAGTTTAAGATCAGTATGAATGACGCTTCGGTAAAACAAATCACCACCTTAATGTTCAGACTCCACTTTTTTTTTTTACTGCAAGCATATATGTGTTTATATAGGTCCTTCGATCCAAAGCCCTTTTTTCCTTGTTACAGTTGTTGTAATGGAAGTGTTGGTATGAGGACTATTGCTATTAAATACACAGCATAACACATACCACAGTTTAACAAGACAACCCATTAAGTGAAATATTTATTTGCTTGCTTAATGATCATATTGGGGCACATACACACTGTAGACCACAAATGGCCAGCTATGTGTATTGCAGAATCCCAAGAAAATTACGTAAAAATATGCACACTAGATTTAGACTGCTACTTTCTACCCACAGCTACGCCCTCACTACAAAGTGCAGATAACATAGCCCAAAAGCAGAAGAGCTAGTATAAATATTCAGGAGACTTGCCAGTTTCTTTATTTTTGTATTAGTCCGCATTAGGAGGGGAAAGATTTGGTAGAGGTGAAAGTAAAGAATCATCCACATCTATTTCTAAGTGGCTGTTACCTTACCTGGCTCCCACACAGTAACGATGCATGTGAACACTCTCGGCTCACAGCATATGTGAGTTTATACAACATGGCCTAATGATCTACCATAGGAGAGACGTACAAGCATCCTAAATTTGTTACGAGTCAACCACTGCAGTTCAGCTGACATACACTAACTGGTGTCAGTCCTTGAATTAACTGCACAGACCATACAGAACTTTTTGAGATCTTGATAGCAAAGTAGATCTTAGATACAGTCAATATCTGCAGCTGCATAAAGGGAACAACTCTGCACTAGAGCCAACTCAGATGCTGAGGCATTTGCTAAGCCTGGGGAATTTCTTTTCTGTCATCAGTCCCCATTCTATAAAAAGAAAAAAAATTATATATATATTCCCTAGTCTAAGACAGAGATGTTACAAGCCCATCTTCACTAGTCATCAGCAGCTTTCAAATTATTCATGCAGAAAATTACTTAAAGCCCTCCCCCCACCACATGTAAATGCATCTCTGATTTAAAACAAAGTTCAGTTCCCATTTTTTGAAAAGCTTTTATCTTAAGGAAATATGGAGGCTTCAAAGTTCTGTAATTTGCAGTTCATTTGAACATTAATGGAAAGAAATGTTGTTCCACTTCAAACTATTTCCTCAGTCAATTACACAAATCCTCTAAGTGGAGTTTGTGAAGCAGTTCGTGTCCAGGAACTTAATTAGTACTGATTTCCAGAACTTGCATCCAGCTCCCCCACACTAACAATTACGTACGGGCCACGCAGCTCGGGAGACTGGGCAAGAGCAGCCATGGGGACACCCACGGGTCTGTTCACCACCACAGCAGCTGGGACAGACCAAGAGGGTTAGAAGAGGTTGCAAGAGGCAAGCATCAATCAGAAGGGAATGGCTAATTAAAACTGATGAAAGACTCAGCAGAGATCCTGCCTGCCTATGGTCATTGAGAAAACTCCTACCACGAATTTTAAGAGGAATGGTTTTCCCCAACGCCCTTGCTGGATTTCTCATTGACATTTGCAAACTCTCCCTGCTCCGCTCCCCTGCAGTTTCAATTCTACTGCCACTTGCACATTTGTTTGTCCTAGTTAGCTGCTGTTCTTAACCGCGGTTCACGGCACTCCTAATTAGGATTAGGCAGCACAATACCTTTCAACATCAGAAGCAGCAATCCAGAACTGGCTTGCGAGCCTGAAACCACTGGGAACAAATGCAAAAGCGGAGTAGCTCTGTACTGACAGAGCAAGGGCTGTATTTCACTCTCTGGGTAGCTGCACTTCCCTGGTAAAAGAAGCGCAGAAAATACTGAGCAATTTCTAAAAATAATTAGGCTCCCTTGGGAAGAAAGAGCTTTGAACAATATTTATAGAGAAACTGAGCTAGGAAAAAAAGGAGCAGCCCCTACTGCCGGAAGAGTCCTTTAAGTCCTGGTGATAGCATAATATTATAGTAGAAACTGAATAAACTTAGTAAAAATCTAAAGCCAATTTGCCTCATCCCAGTTTCCCCACTAGCATCCCTACAGCAAACACAATGGTGCCTGCATGTTACTGGTGGACCTCAGGGCCACAGGCCAGGCTAGAAAGTCATTCCCTCAGCTGTTCCTGCATTCTGGTAAGGAATGGTCCAGTTTCTGTTTGGTTTGGTCAGCTTTTTTTTTTCCCCTTTCGATTTCAGCATTCACAGAAAAACACTTTAAAAAGACAGAGTCAATTGGAACAACCACCAACAACAGGGGGAGTACGGTCTTGGGTGCAGTAGGAAGACTTGCTCATCAGCCCCTCTGGCAGATGGACACAACATGTTCCCTGATCTGGTAGGTAGCAGCTTTCCATTTGTAAAGAACGGCCAGGGCACTCGCTTCTGTTTTTATGAGACAGGCATTACACATACGTAAGCAAGACACAAGAGCTCATGCACCTAGAAAGCTAACATCTACTCCCCCAACTCTGTCCCCCAGACAGTAACAGTCTAGGAGATGTTTCCTCTTCCTCATAACCGATGAGTGTCATGTTCTAGAAAGCAAGTGATAATTATGATCTTAAATGAACAGAAAACATTTCTGTAAGTTACATAAGACAGAAGACAGATTTTATGTCAAATACAATGAAAAAGACAATATTGTTTCTGAACACTCACTTCACTGCTCATGTATTTGTCACTTGTGGAGCCATCAAACTGCTTTTTATACTCACACACCACCAAGACCTGTAGCAGATTAAGAGGAACCACTTGAACATGTTTGTTCCACTCCACTGTTACTCCTTGCACCTAACTCTCTCACATGGGCAAAATTCAAAGAAACTGGCATCGCTGAAACTTCCAAACTAGTCCTCAGAGTCACAGCTTCCTGGGACAGGGAACACATGTATTTTCTGGTGCATAGCCACTTCCCAGCAGTAAGTTACACCTACATCAATTATGTAGTCCCCCATCACCATAGCATCTGGGCACATCAAGTCTTTTTACAAAATTCCCTAGATCCTTGGACATGAAAGAACTTTATTCTGATAGTACACATATAAAAAACCCACACGAACCACAGTTCAGATTTGTCAAGATAAGCAGGTGCCTAAACACAGAGGGCCTCGGTGGACCTTCTGAGAGCCCCAAGAGACCTCTGTTATCCAAGATTAGGCAAAAAGTCCGTGCAGAAAAGGCAAGTGAACCCTGGTCCACAGTTCAGCCTCACATCATTAAACAATCCTTCCACACACAGAGGCAGGATACACACAACCCGAGGAAGAGCCCAGAGCAACAGCACATGGCAGAAGCACTTGATCTTGCAACCCAATGAACTATTCACTTCCCAGTGAAGTCTGTGTGATCTGCAGACACTGCTCATGGTGCTGTACCAATTTTTCTGGGGGAAAAAAAAAAAATTAAAGCCAGCATTCAGCTCTATCCCCTTATCCACAAGTGTCCTTTGAGGGTCCTGGGCAGCTGCCTGCCCTCGCACAGCCTGGGGAGCAGCTCTGATGAGGAATGATGAGCTGTGATGAGCAGGAGCATCCAGCTCACGCAATATTGCCAAAGGGGAAGAAAACAAATGAACCCAAGAACCATCGCAGGGGTGGCAGTGTCAACAATCAAGGGAAAAACCATCACTAAGAGATGCAACAACTGAAACAAGCCCAAAAGCATCCATTACAATTTTTAAGAGCTCATATTTCTGTTTTGTTTATTATCAGAAAGAAATACAATATATTTCCTATCCCATAAAATACACATATAATTTTCATGGTAATAAGACCCAGGAGAGGCATAAATATTCCCAGGGGTTTCTGCAGTTCAGAAGAACACTGTAAAACAGTTTGATAACTTGGAGATTGCATTTCCCTCTGTTCACAACGCACACAAGCCTGCCAACGGGAACATTATTGATGCTTTATAACTGCAAGCCAATAAATATAACGAATTTCTTTTATTTGAAGACTGCAATAGAATCAAAGATAAGTAGTATCCTTAAATTCAGAGTAATTAATTTCATCCCCACCCCCAATACTCACCAGCCAGCTATGTTAAATCTTTTCATGGTTCTTTTACCAACAGCAAGTGAAACCAGTAAGTGGCATTTAGGAAGGACCATTACAAGCCCATTCAGAGTATCCCTCCTGAATTATCCATAGTAAATGGTGATGGGATGTTTCTCCTGGCAGAGCTTTACTTTTGTTCCCAAGAAAAATTAAAGATGGCAAGAGCAGTGCTCTTTTCCCCAAGCAGCTAAAACCAACAGCCCAGTCCATCTGTCCTGCCCTGTTCTGCAAACCCCAGAGCCTCCCTCCTGGAGGAGGTCCTGCTCCACTCACAGGTCTCACCTCCACCACTTCCACCACCGGGAAAGAACCCAGAAGCTCTTTTTCTTGGTGATCTCTGGCACACAGCACAGAAGGCATTTGGGGGCTTGAAGACCAAGATCAGAGCTGGCATAAGAGTCCAGAGCAGCTGTGGATGCCCCATCCCTGGAGGGGTTCAAGGCCAGGCTGGATGAGGCTTGGAGCAACCTGGGCTGGTGGGAGGTGTCCCTGCCCATAGCAGGGGGTGGAACTTGGTCTTCAAGGTCCCTTCAACCCAAACCATCCTGTGATTCTATGACAAGAGTCACAGCAAAGGATTCTCCTCCCCTCCCTAGACTATCCACAAAGCTGACACAAGAAAATTCAGAGCAGCAGCACATCCAAGACAATCTGTTTAAAAATTATGAGATCAGACCTGCTATTAGAGAGTAGTGTTTCTGTAAGACACTTATCAAATACAACCCACCACAGCCACCCACGCCTCACATCAGCTGGCTTGTTTGTGGCATTTGGCACCAGAGTTCCCATTTGCAAGAACACAGAGCATCAGCTGCGCCTGCTCCGGACTGTGATAAAGTTGCTCCATGTGGAAAGAAAAGGGAGATCAAATCCTTAAACTGTCAAAGGCTTCAATAGAGAAGAAATAAGATGCTGGGGAGCAGGGAGTGCCAAAAATCCATCAAACACAGGTTAGCTATCTTGTCAGCGGTGCTAAATAGGTATAAATGGACACGTTCAGCCAGGCAGAGCCAGCGCTGTAGGGAGCTCGATGAGGGAGAAGGAGGAGGGAGGCAGCTCCCCTTCCAGATGGAATAAATCAGCATCTGGTTTGTTCTCAGCTTTGAATGCCTAAATGCATCTTAAAAAAAAAAAAGGAAAAAAATCACCACAGAGGCAGAGGACTATGAGACAAAGGCAGAAGGACTTGTTAGATCAGACAGCAAACGTTTGGGATGATGCATTCAAGCAGGAAGGGACTGGTTCCTTCACTACCTGGGAATATCACTTGTTTTGTCCTTGCATGTTTTGAATGCAAACTCTTATTTTTATAAAAGCAACTGCTTAGTTATGCAAGTTCCTTGTAAGCCATCCTACAAAAGCAGTGGCTGCCCTCAGACAGGGACACCCTCAGGGAATTGTCATCTTTCTCCCCTCCTCTCTGCTCCATAAAGGTACAAAATTTAATAAACCACTCGACTCCCATTATTTTCACTTTCAAATTTCAGATCATCATTTCTACACCATGAATCATCTGCTGTACCCAGCAAAATAAAGAAGAAATAACAGCTGCTCCGTCTGCAGCATCCCTGTCCCACAGCTGCCTTGCTCAGCCCAGCAGCCGCCCTGCAGCATGGGGGGGGGCTCCGCAAGCACCCAGGGAAAGTTCATTTCCACCTCGAATTCTCCCTCAAAACCTG
>NW_010123071.1:6722-39896 GCF_000699245.1 Pterocles gutturalis
AGACCAAACACACCTGTGGCAGTAACAAGCATCACAAAAGACACTAATTTGCACAAAATTTAGTTCAGAAAGCCATTCAGCTTGGGACTTAAACACCTCCCCCTGCCCTACAAAAGCTACCTGCCAACACCAACCGTGCAGCACCCAAAATCCCAGGGCACAGGAGAACTGACCTCAAGAAACACCAACTTTAAATCTGTCTGGTTCTGTTTGGCTTTGGGTGCAGGTTTCAGATGACCTGCATGTGGCCCCTCCCAAATACACACAAAAAACCATATGAAAAAGCTATTGCTTTATTTAAAAGAATATTTAAAATAATTACCCCCTCCCAAATACACACAAAAAAGCATATGAGAAAGCTATTGCTTTATTTAAAATAATATTCAAAATAAAAAAAAAAAAAAACCACAACACACAGATTTCATACAAGTACAAACATTTGACTCAAAAGTTTCTCCAAGCAGAAGAAGAGCATTCTCAAGGCTGCTGTCAGAATGCTAACACCATACGGAGCCGCTCTCCCCAGACCCACAGCAGATGCCCAGGGCAGCCGAGCAGTTCCCGAAAGCTGTTGCTGTCATAGGACAGCCCCACGAAGAAGTCCAAGTACACACACAGCTGGAGAGCATTCAGCCACCCACATCAGCGGTACCATACTCCAGCCAAGACAGTCACGCTGGCTGGGCCAAATGGTTAAATCTGAGACTGAAGTTTGATACTGCATGTAGGTACCTATGCTTTATTTCCTTCTTTAAATGCCCATGTCTGAAAACAAGCTTCACTAATAAATCAGGAAATCAATCAAGCCTTTTGACAGAGCTAGTACTGCACTACCTGACATGGACAAAAACTTGTTTTCTTTAATTCCTTAAGAAATTTATCATTATTCAGGTAAATAAGCAAAGGACCAAAAATATACACTTGAAATACACAGAACTCTGCCTCATTCTCGAAATAAATTGTTCAGTGGTTTAAGCTAGCACCTATTCAAATCTATTTCCTTGAGGCAAAACATCTCTTCCCCGGTGCCATTGTTCACTTTGAAAGCAGCATTCATCTTATTTGCCCCTTTTGCAAAGGAGGCTTGATAGGAAGCTAGAACAGACCTTAAGTGTTCATTTAACTTCCCAACTCCACACCATTCCTCAGCCTTGCCCTACCCATCACCTTGTAGCTCTGTCCTGTAAACGGTATGGGATTCATAAAGCAACTGCCAGCTGGATATCAACCACGCGGTATTTGCAGTCGCTTGCTCAGCTCTGATGGGAAGACAACAGTTTATCATCCGCAGACTTGGCTTCCCTCCGCCTGGGAGGCTGCTTTTGAACTCATGCCTTTGAACACCATTTTTTCAATTCATATTGAGTGCTAATAATTGTTATTACGCATCTCTAATTATTATTCCTTACTTTGTTTAAACTGAGAAAAAGTTGTAGGAACTGAAACAGGGAGGTCACTGTGATACAAAAACCACCAGAACTGCAAACAATTCAAACTGCCATCCAACATCACCTGCACCTGCCTAGAGATAACTGGGTGCTGCAGCTCTAGGACTGACCATGTCCAGTATTAACAGAAGTTTGTGATCCGTGCTTCTGTGAAAAGTGCTTTTCCTTAAAATAAACATAAATGTCTTAAAAGGAATAAAACCTGGCATTTTGTGAAAAAGATCAGAAATAAAGAGCAGACAAGGCTGGCCGGAGGAAACCAGTGACCAACCCCATCCTCTGGCTACAGTCACCGATACAAAATACAATTGCTCAAGAACCTGAAACATAATAAAAGTGCCAGATAAAAGACAGACATCTCACAGCAAGGCTGGAGTGAGAAATATTGGAATATTTATACATGTCTGGAGGTAAGTGGTGGAAACCTGTCCACAGAAGGTGCAAATTTCATCTTTCCAGCTATTCATCACCTTAAAAGATATTCGCTTTGGGCAGAGGGACATATCACAAATTTGTTACTGATTCCTCTTGAAAAATGTTTCAAGATAATTGTTTTCCAAAATCAAAGTAAATAAAAGCAGTGTTGCTATCTGCACACCAATGCAAAATGCATTTTACATGTACAACACATGCTTTGTATATGTATTAAAAACGTAAAAACCAAGTTTAAAAAAAATCAAAACTCTCAGACAGCTTCTTCCATAACCTTGTCACAAACCTCAAGATATTTCACTTTCCATTTGTTTTCTTGTTGAATGATCAATGCTGCATAAATATTGAATTGCATTGCATAAATGAAGCTCCTACTATGATTAGGAGTTGCAACCAAGAAATTGAGAAGCACAAAGATAAGCCAAATTTATTGTTGCCTTAACATTTACCACAAATCACAAAACTACAAAAAGAAACAAACCCTCTTCAAACAAACCAAGAAAATCCCAACCCTACAGCAAGCACTAGATGCTCTATACCCGAGGAGAAGAAACAACTTGTTTTAGTCATTTAGGTTATCACCAGGTTTTAAAAACATGTCACCAAGGAAAGGATCTTGTCAACCCCTAAATTGAGAGATGATTTGGATGGTGACCCAGACTATTTAATCACAGGCTGTTCTGCCAAAGACATCGCACAGAAGCCGACTGTTTCACACCTGTATGTCTACTTTCAGGACTTCAGGCAACCCCATAACCCCCATTTCCCACCCCTGGCTAGGCTGGAGCTGGTGAGGCTGCTGGTGGTCCCACCTTGACACCCACTGCCCCCCCAAGCGGCACGGGGCCATGCAGCAAACACCCAGAACGCCTGGTCCGCTGGCCATCGCCACCCAAAGGCACCAAGAGAACAACCAGACTCCAGGAAATATCGGTTTTATAAAAATCTCAAACCTGTTATATTAAGAGAAAAAAAATTAAGTCCATAACTATTTTATTTCTTGATTGCTCCAAAAGCAGCACTGGATGCAGCCAGAACTACACTAAAGTTCTCCTCTAAACTGCATCTATACAAAGTCAGACAAATTTGGGAATGACACTGATATTTAAAGCAAGTCATATATGACCCAGAAGAGAACAGAAAATATCCACCCTGTTGGCCCTTTTATTAAGGTCTCTGCCACGGCTTAGCAGCCAAGAAAGATTTTTATCTGACTAAACAGAAATAAGTGATAAGTGACCTCAGAAATGAACAGCTTTTCATGGACTTTCATTTAATAAATAGTTTTCTTACATTGAGCAAATTTCCTGGCTCTTTAAGGCCACTGTTTCAGTACATTTGAAGATACAGTGATTTTGTTTGCAATATTACAAGACTGTAAATGAACATTTTTATTTCACACCCCTTTAGCTTAAAATGAAACCTCTGAATCTAAAATATCAGCAGATCTTCAGCTTATCTTAATATATCTTGAAATGAAAAAATTGTTTCGAAGCAGCCCAGGTTTCATCCCTGAAAAAGCCTGGAAGTCATACTGATACTGCTTAAAAAAAAAAACCAAAACACTAAGAGCTGCATTAACCAACTTCGCAGTGTCATTGCCTACAGCACTAATCAGGGTCACTGATGCTTTTTTTTAATCCCAAGATGCAACCCGTCAATTCCTTCCTGCACTAATTGGACAATCATACCTGAAGGTGCATCCTGGATTTTTGAACTGTCATCTCTCCTACCACTAGAGCAAACCAACATGTTAATAAGTAAAAAAAGTGACCGCGTTAGATGGCAACTACAGACCTGGGGACTATCATGGCAGGATTTAGTGTAACTCTTCTGGCTGTGAAGCGGGCAGCGATGAGTACTGCCAAGCGCGAAATGCTAAAGGCACACAGCATTTACACAGGTGAGTAAACTAACATCAAGCACAGGCTAGTGACATCCCAATATTAAAGGAAAACCCCCCCAAAAACCTGCTGCCAAAGTCAAGTCGATTACCTGCCTACCAAGATGCAGGTTCAACTAGAGAGACCCTCCATTCAACACAAAGATTCGGTTAGGACCACTGATACAGCGACCATCACTTCACCTGCATGCTCCCAATCAGTTTAGAAAATCCCTCTGTCCTGGAAATAAGACCATATAACCTAGAAGCAGCTGGGAAGTCAGCTGCATGGTTGAGGCATTTGTTCTGACCTAATTATTTCCAAATGAGCCTAGAGGGGCTTGGGGTATTCCCCCCTGCAAGTAATACTGGAAAACCTTAACTACATTTCTAACCTGGGCATTTCTATATGCTTCTCAAAATATTACTAACAGAACCCAAGTTGTGTTGAAAAACATCTCTGGCAATTTTTTTTTTTAAGCAGATATTTCAAATGACAAACCTCCGATCACTGGAGACCTCCAAGGTCAGCGCACAGATGGGTCCCTCTGCAAGGGACATCCACGGCACAGCGAGTCCCAAGGATTAGGAATGACAGAGGCAGTCAAAAATACACAGTCAGCTATTTATCAGTTTGTGGAGCTCCTTGACTGACATACCAAGTCACAGGGGGATTCCAGCGAAGCTTTAATTCACAAACAAAACCGCTGCTTAATATTTAAATCACTTTCCTTGTTCTTGCTCTAAAAATAGCTCCTGCTAATGCTCAGCTTTTAGCTGGAGTTGTAACATTCCCTAAAGATATTGAGGGAGACCCCCCCAGATTCCAGACTTAGTACCTTTTTTTTTTAATACAGTCTTCAAATCTACCTCTTCCCAGAAGTCATAGTTCAAGCAGCTGTAAAATTAATGAGCTTGCACCCTTCATTCATTTCTGGTTATTGCTTGTAAAAGCAACTTGTTAACCACCTGGCTGCTCTTGCTGCATGGCCAGATCCTGCCCAGCACCAGCCAGGAGGGATGCCTGCAGCGAGGTAACACAGAGGATTTCCTTCCCCTCAAAGGTATCAAGAAGCAATAAAGTTTCTTTATATCCATCATAACAGACTTTTCACTTGGCTAAGTTTTACATCAGTCGTATTTTATAGGTGAGAAAACAGGTGAAAGAAAGGAAATCATGATCATATATCCTGACTTCACCTGGAAAGTAAAAAAAAGGGAAAAGATATTTTTTTTAACCAGAAATGTTTAATAAATGATAGAGTGTTAATCATATTTCAATGACTGGAAACCACTTTGGTAACTACATCCAAGGACAAAAATACAGAGGAAGATGAAAGAAAACAGATTACTGGATCTATGCACGCAGAAAAGTGATAGTTTTTAAATTATTCCCCTGTCCTAGAAGATACCTACTACCATGTACTGCCAGCCCTGCAAATGGGGAAAGGAGAATAACTGTAACTCTAAATCAGAGGAGGTTCAGAAATGCCCTGGTACATGTATGGCAGGAGTGGTGGCGGGATAAATAAATTATGAATTGCTTTTATTTACCGAGTAAAAAGCAAACACTACAGCAGCCCAGAGGAGATGTGCAGGGGAGTTTGGGGTTTTTTGATACATTTTTAAAGTGCAAATTAAATGACCTGAGCAACTAGAGTTATCAACTTGGCATCAATCCCAGGTAAAATAATTGAACAGCCAATACAGAACTCAATCAAGATCTAAAGAAAACTAATACAATTCATCCCTAAATCCATGTCGACCAAAATAAGAGACCTCGACAGATGAAGGTGTTCTCTTCCATAAAAACTTACTCAATACAAGTCACAGTAAGCGTTGACAAAGATACTTCAAACCTTGCAAAGGCATTTGACTTGGTGCAATTTGACTTTTGCAGCACCAGCCTGCTGCAGGAACACAGCACGAACCGGCTACAGCAGCGTGTCCAGAGCTACTATATAGTGAAGACATCTTCTCAGCCTCCAATCTCAAATGAAAGCAGCCTCAACCTGGCCACTTTCCAGGCCTCCTTCAGGATCGTTGGTACAAGAAATGTCCTCTGTACATATTACAAGGCATGAATAAAAGCAGCTGGAGATACAAAGATTGAGGTGCAGATTCCTTTCTCCCAATTTACTGGTATGAAGCTAAGCTGGTCTGTATATCTCTCGTGCTTCATACAACTTAATGGACTAGGGAAAAATCACAGGAGCAAGAGTCTGTCTGCAGATGGAGGCAGGCAGAGCATGCAGGGGCTGAGAAAGGAAGAAGCAATAAAATGAGCTAGTTCTGGTGAAGAGCTTGGGAAAGGGAAATGTTTGCCAAGAAAAAAAGAAAAAAAAAAAAGACATTAATACATAAGAGGTACTATTGAAACAGGATGCCTCTTTTTTTCAAATGTTTAACTACACAACACTTTTGGGTTTCTTAAATTCCCACCATTGCTCTGCAGTCCCTCCCCTTTCCAGAGCCCCAACCGCCCCAGCAGCAGAGCAGGGCTGGGGATGGTGCCACCGCCCCAGAGCAGCACCAGGGACCCCCAGAGACCCGGACCCTTCCAGGATTTGGAAATCAATTTATTCCTTTCCATTTCCCCCACCACCAGCCAACCTTTGCAACTTAATATAAATCTTTCCTCGCACGAAGAGAATGGCTGATGTTCCCAATCTCACATCAAATCTGTGGTAAACTCCATGGCATCTCTTTTATATCCAAATGAATTTGCCTTATTAAAAAGTAATGAGCTATTAATTAACTTTACACTCATACAAAGCTGTTTAATTCTCAATCCAATTAACAGCAATCTGCTGAAGGGTTCTAATGATTATTTTAAATTTGCTAAGAGAAACATCTCTGAGACTTTTATAAGATATTTATAGAATGGCTTGGGCTGAATCTTGCTCGCATTCTAATTCAATAACATTTTTATAATACTTCAACAACTCCCTACAACATTATCTTTGACAACATATCATTTAGATGCAAAGCAAGGCTGAATGACTGAAATTGCTTGTTTGGAAGTTGTTTTGGAGGGATTATTTTGGTTTTAGCTTTCCCAATCATAGCAACACAGGCACAGAGGGTTACAAATCCTCAAGCGCAGTTTCTGTTCAGGTAGGTCTCACACTGACTTCACGCAGGTATTTGCTTTGCAAAGCCTGCAGCAATAGGCTGTTCACCAGCTTTTCAGAGTATTATGAAGTCTCCTCTCTCTGCACATGCAAGTCCACTCAGCAGCCCAATGTGGTTTAAGTTATAACCATAATGACATTGCTTATCTTTAAGGACTTCTAAACCTAAACACAGACTGGTCTTTACACAGATCATAGAATCACAGACTGGTTTGGGTTGGAAGGGACCTTAAAGCCCATCCAGTGCCACCCCCTGCCATGGGCAGGGACACCTCCCACTAGCCCAGGTTGCTCAAAGCCTCATCCAGCCTGGCCTTGAACCTCTCCAGGGATGGGCCATCCACAGCTTCCCTGCCCATAGCCGGGGGTATGGTTGGACAAGAGGCTCTAAGTCCATATGATTTTAGCATCTGGAGGTTTTCTTCCCCTGTAATACACAGAGAGAACAGAACAGAACATACACCTGTGCAGCATACACACATGCAGTCACTGCCTGGGCTCACCTTGCACCTTTCCTAACAGAGAATAAAGAACCCCCAAAATCTGCCCTTTAAAGGACAGTCATTCTCCCCATTGCTGCAGCAAAGGCATCTGACAACTAGAAAATTGCAGCTTCTGATTTTCACTGATATTATGAGTTTTCCCAAAAGCAAGTGAAGAATATGATCAGCTCAAAACATTTAGGGGTGTTCAGGAAGACAAATCCCCCCTTTCCAAAACCACAAATGAAAGACAGAAACTTTACTACTAAGCATCACAACTGCATGTATGGTTCTTAATTAATTGTCGCTGCCTACCTGGAATAAGAACTGCCAGAAAACCTGCAGATCAATATTCAATTCTGCAGCGTGCCATGCCACATGGGTCCCAGATACGCAATTTCAATCATGTGCTCAGAACAGGAGATTTAAAGGCAGTTTGCACGTATTAACCCACATCACACACAAAACCCATCTAGTTCAGCTTAATAGGTACCCACACCTAAAGCAGGATAACCTGTGCCATGTTCAAACCAATATGCTTCTCCAGAAACACAGCGATGGTTCAAGTCACAGTGGCACAAGGAGGTGAGGAAGGGACACTGAAGTGCCATAGGACACAGGGTTTCAAAAAATTTTTTAATAATACAGTTCTTCTAACACTAACATTTGGTCAATGTCAACATCTTTTTCTCACCCAGGGCCTTGCTGCTGTTTACTTCAGGCATGCCATTCGGATCTTACCAATATTTTGGCAATCTGGTTGGATCTCCCCGCTTCATACACCACTAACAGTGGAATTGTATGCAACATCTGTCCTCGTGACACTGGCACCCACTCAGGGAACTGAGGCTAGGAAAGGGCGCACCACCTAGGGCTATAACTAGAATCCAGTTTAAGAACAAGACAAACAAATTTCTGGCATATCAATGAGTCCCAGTTAAAGGCAGCTCTTATCTCTGTACGCCTGTGTTGGCAAGAAGCAGGATACAGCAGGAGAGAAAGCTGAATTTCCCTGATTTTATGCGGTAAAGTAGTTCCCAAAACAGTTGTCTGAATTTGCTAAAACTTTTGAGATGCCTGCAACAGCAAACCAACTCAGATGCTGCTTTTTGCTTTGCTATGATCCTCTAGCACTTAATTCTCCCATAGCATCATGCAGGACAACTACACAGTGTGGAGCAAGGAGTGTTCATCTTCCTGACTGATGAAGAACACATTCGGGTTTTATTCTCCCTCATAGACAGTTCATTCTGCACAGCTCCAGTGTTCATCTGCATGCTTCATAGCCTCCTGCTTCAGAGGGGACGCACGCTACTGTCTGATGATTTACTATCTGCCTTTGATTGAGGCTGAGGGCATTTCACATTATTTTATTATCTAATGCATGTACACACAGTGTATTTTAACTGCTGTATCCATGCTCTTATTTTACAAATCAATGCCGTTCCTCTCTCTGAATCAGCAGAGCCATCTGAAGTTATTGATCTGTTCATCTTTCTTTTTCTATTGATCGCGTCATCTGCAGCACCATCAAGTTTCCTTTGGCACAGCACATGTTCACATTATGCAATTGTCCATGCTCAGTGCAGTGACAACTGCTGTTAACTTGCCCCAAAGTAATAAAAGTTAAGCTTCGTGGACATTTTGTACATAACCCTCTGGACACGCATTCTCACACACACAAACTACTTTTAGTGTAGAGAGCAAGCTTTAAGGACTACCTACACATGTTGCTTAACAAAAAGACAACCTTATTTCAAAAACAAATCCTGTTGAACTACTAAAATGTGTTCAGGCAGTAAAACAAAACGACAAAACACAGAGTTGAGAGATTGTTAAATTAAAATATCATAACTTTTATATTAAATGTTTTTATTCACTTCAAGAAAAGGTTTAAGAAATTGATGGTGTTCTGACTCATGCTGTACTAAAACGCAGATGGGACAGGGATGAACCACAGTTGCTAACACTGCACAGCAACTATTTGGAGGAAGGACTGAAAAATGACACATCCAACAGTAAGAACTAAATACAAACAGGGAGATGACTACTATTTAGCCCATTTGTTTTTTTCTGCAAGAGTCATTAGAAAGCAGCATTTTCTTTTTTAACAAAGTAGTTTTGCTTGGTAGAAAATCAAGTAGACAAAGTTCATGAAAGTGCAGGATCTTTACAAATTAAGTGATTACTGATGCACGAAATGCAACACGCCTGGTATCAGGTAAACAGAGCAGTACAACAAGGAAAATCTGTCACAGCCTCAGCACCTTGCACCTGTAACTTTGTGAGAACTCTTCTTTTTTCAGCGCAAAACACTGTCAGTTATAAAACGAGCAATCTGTTCTCCTCAAAACAAAGGAGAACCAAGGTCCAATTTGTGCAGCTTCAGCTTCTCCACATTGGAAGACAATTCAAAACCATCTCAGCAACAGCTTGAATTCATCCGCTCTAAACCCGCGGATGCCATCTGCGGCCCCACATTTACATTTGATGTTAAACTGTGCTTCTGGCAAACTTCATTCTCTGCCTGCAAAGCCTCGGTCTCTTACTCCAGCAGCAATTCCTGCGCCACTCTTCCAACAGCCACATCTTGACTCCAAAACTAAGACAACATCTGCTCTTGAGCATTCAAAGGGAAACACATCCAAGCTAGAGGTGCATCACACAATACTTGACACCATACCACGAGATTCACGGCGATGGTGAACACACCGACGGTGCAGACAGTCCCCAGGGACATCCATTCTGTTGTCACTACAGTTTTCTCTACAAATGCCCTTTGCACATGGAAAAACACAGTTAGCATCTTTGTTTTGAAGCCACAGCTGCTCTCTTTTCCAGAACCCAAGAACCAATACGAGATGCTGCCTGCTGCAGTTCTGCTATGGCCCAAAGCGCTGAAGTGAATATTTTCAAGCACGGCAGGGTTGGGGAATCTACAGGCAGTGCTGGGAAGATACAGACTTCATAACTACCACTAAAACCACTCCACAGACTTGAAAATCCCTCATCTCTATCAACATTCACTCCTAACTGTATTCTACTGTTTATAAAGTAATTCTTTTAATCTTGGATTCATCTAAAAGTCTTGAGGATACATAATTTGCATGCAAAAGAGCTTATTAGAAATCTTCTCACAAACAAGGACAACTACAAAGTCACTTTGTACAACTTTCAGAGTTGAACAGCTCCAAAACAGACAGAAATCCAGCTCCTTGCAGCACAGCATCCCATTATTCAATGCTGAGACTTTCCTGGAGCTATTGCACTGTTCATACCATGCATGGGTATTTCTGTGTCAATTTCCATCAGTCCATGCAATGGGTAACTTGATTTTTCCATAGTATACTTTAAGCATAGTCAAACAATTTAAGGCCTCAATAGATATTTTAACAGATCGAAGAAAAATACAAATGAGTAAAGGCATTTTGATGTTTTTTTAAATTGTAAGCATTACCAAAGCTTTCAGGACACATACGTTTAATCGGAAAGAGTTGATAAGGATCATGGCTGAGTGACTATTTATTGACATGTACACAGAGGGATGGAAACAGAATGGGATAACATGTTCCTTGCCAGAGGAGCTGGCAATCGTTATTGACCATTTTTTATTTTTGGACATCAGCCCAAATATAACACTATAGGTGCCAGATAAGCTTTACGTTCAGCAAAAGTGAAACTACATGCATAACCTCACATCTATGACTAATCCTTTTTAATACTGGGCCAAGCTTCTCCCAAAACCTCAGTTAGTCAGGGCCTCCATCTGCATATGTTAGAGCTGTTAAACACACACACACACACATTATTTTCAGCAATCCAAGCAGGAAAACAAGTTGGCATTTAAAAAAAACACAGCAACAGTTCACTGCATTTTAGGCACTGGGCATGAAGCAGTAGTCACCACCTTTCTTTCACAGCCCAATATTGAAATGAGGGAAGAGCAAATGTTTGCTTTTCTGAGAAGGGTGATATTCCAACAGAAAAGCAGCAGAACTACCAAATATTGACAGGGTGGGAGGACTCGCAGGCAAAGCAGCACAAGGTCTCTGTCCCTCTTGGGACCTGAACCGAGCACCTTCACCTCCCTGGAGCTGGGGCATCAGCTGAACTGTTGGTAATAATCCTGCCTGAGGTCTGCAAACAGAGATATCACGCTCACAAGAGAAGATCCCAAGAAAAAAGAAGGCTTAAAAATTACTGGGACTCATCTGTTTCAACAAAGCTACAGGCAGGGAACGATAGTGGGTCAGCTCCAACAAGGCGACAGGAGCTTTTTCACATGTTGTGATGGGCTTTAAAGCAGAAACTTGAGCACAGCTGCTCAGTTGTTCATTTGCAAACCTTGAAATAAACTCAGAGAATACCTGTCTCCTCTATATGGCTGAAATCATAGCCAAAATTCAGCTGCTTATGTTTTACCTGCGAGCAGCATCAATGAAAGCAAGACTGATCAGAAGCAGATTTTTCAATTTAAACATTAATCTACCAACTCCCCCCAAGCCTTTTCTTAAGCAACCTTCTCACTTTACTGGAAATCACCATACCTGGAAAGACATTTTGGCACACATACCTAAATCACAGTCTCTGACCACAGACTCTTTAAATTTACCTTTAATAATTAATAGCAAAGGAATTCAAAACAAAATCACAACATTGACTTATGGGATCGCTAACCAACTTTCCAACTTCATTAGAATCAGAAGAACTCTCTTCAAGACCTCCTCAGAAGCCTCTATCCCCTCTTCTGCATTGGACTATTGCACAAATCTATATACACACACGCACGCACACTCTTGAGCCTCTGTAGTTGCAAAATTAAGCTGCAGAAAACCTGGAGTGTTAAGAGTAAAAATACACAAGTGCAGGCTGAATTAGAAGCAGCTACATTATTTTAAACTTTAAACCCGAAAAATTAGGTGTGTGGGGGGGTAGTACTCAGCCCCAAACACAAAAACTTGTTAGTTTTTTTATTGAGGAGATAAACATATTCAGACAGCCAGGTGGCTTTGTGGGAGCAGGGGGGTTATTCCCAGCTTTGTGTTCTCATCACTAATGTGTGCAGAGAGTTTTTGTGCACATTAATATCTTTCAGTCCAAAGAGAAGCCCCAAAGGCATCACTCGCTTGACTCAGCCACTGATTTGGGATAAAATTTACAATTTTGTATTTTTTACCACAATAGAAAATACACGTCAGGGGTAGGATGCATGTGGAGCAGAGAAACATGCCAAAACTTCCAGAGTTCATTGGATTGCCAAAGCCAGCAGAAGCTTCACAAAAGCACTTTTACTGTGAGATTCAGAAATATTTCTGCATGTGCAAACAGACATCCTATTCCTCCATCTACAGCAAAGCACACACAGTAAGATTTGGGGGAAGGTGCTGGGGAAAAAGAAAAGTAATCTGCTTTATATGTAAGTCTTTATCTATATGACAAAACAGGACTAAGAGAAAGCAATTTAGAAGCTGGCATTAACTTCCTCACTTTAATAACTTTAAGTTAAAAATCAATAGATTTTAATTGTTCAGAACAAAGTAATGTTTTGCTCTGAATTGAAGCAAAAAGTTTCCATATTCTCTGCTGAGGAAAGCTCCTCTACAAGTATTTATTGAGTATTGATCAAGATTTTTCCCATCAGTAAAACAAACTCAATCTCCATTTCCTACAACATAAAACTTCGGAAGTTTCCAGAGGAAAAATTAAACAATGCTCCAAGAATACAATAAAAAAAATATTTTTTTTTTCCTGTCTTCCCACCCCTCCAAGTGGAAGTTTCCAGAGAAAAAATTAAACAATGCTCCAAGAATGCAATAAAAAAAACAGTTTTTTTTCCTGTCTTCCCACCCCTCCAAGAAGTTTCTGGTTTATCCACTGAATTGCCACCATAACCATGTGTCCAAGGGAATATGGTTCTGTCCAAGAGATCCTGGTCAGCTGTTAAGATTCTTTAGAGCAGACAAGAAACAAAGAAGGATGCACTTACTTCACAGTCATTTTAAAAAACAGATTAGTTTAAAAAATTCAGCAGTGAGAAGTTGTAAGAGGGGTATTAACCAAGGCAATGCATCTCTGAATTCTAAAAACAGATTAGTTAAAAAAATTCAGCAGTAAGAAGTTGTAAGAGGGATATTAACCAAGGCAATGCATCTCTGAATTCTGCACTAAAAAGAGAGAAAAAAACTATCTTAAGAGGTTTTGCAACTAGAACCCCAAAACACCAACTTACTAGAAGACACATCACAGCCTTCAGTAACCATCTGGTATCACAGCTCCATTTCAGCGTTCAGTTTTCAAGAATAATATCAAGAGATTTCAGCATCCCGCTGAGCAGAAATATCAGCTGAGGTTGTATTTAACACACAGTGGCATGGCTGTGTCCCAGCAGAGCTTTGGCTCTTTTGCCCCCAGAGCCCTCCAAGGGCTGAGAACCATGAGCAAGGGACAGCATCCGTCTGACAGAGAAAGCATCGCTGCCAGCAGGTTTGCCATCCTGACCAGGATCCATCCAAACTAGGATGGAGGTCACAGTTCAGGTAAGGGAGGGACTGGGGGACCAGCAGAGGGCCATCAGGATGGTCAGGGCAGGAGCACTTGCCCTAGGAGCAATGGCCCAAGGAACTGGGCTTTCTCCAAATAATAGCTCGGAATACCGAGAATCACAGAAAAAGCAGGAATAAGAGTTACCAGTTTTCAACTGACCCAGAACATCCCCCCACGTTGTGTTTTCCTCCCATTCTTGCCCTATTCCTCTCTTTTTTTTCAACCCCCTGATTTTCCTTCTACCTCCTTCCTCTCACCAACCATCACATCTAAGGACTCCCTGAAGCGGCTGTACAAAGTCAGCCTCAGGCCGTTTATCAGCACAACTGACACCTGCCTGCCACCCAAACACTGCTCAGAACAGAAGGTACAGAACCAGGGCAGCTTTCAACACACATTCAGAGGCCAGACTTCCTCAGCACTACCTTTGTTTCCCCCTCCTGCCTTCCACTGAGGAATTTTCTTTCAAGCCTGGAAAAAGCACTTCTCACAGCATCAGTCTTTGCAGGGAGAACACTCGAATCACCTGCGGAGCAGCCAGGCACTGGGCAGACTAACAGCAGCCCAGGTCCTCCCAGGGTTTTCTTGGAGATGGAGAAATCCTCATCTTCCTTCAGGAAGGCACACAGAGCCAAGTATGGGCAGGGATGCTCTGAAGAGGCACACGACCCTGGTTTTCCATCCCCTTGTATAGTGCCCCGGCTCGGCACAGCCCGTTTCTCTCACAGCTGGCTTTGCTCTCTCCTTCCTCCTCCTGAGCTCCTCGAGTTCCCTTGCACTTTGCAATTTGCACTTCTTTGCTACCCTCCTGCCCTTTTACCACTCCCAAACAAGCCTAACAGCCAGCGTTACTGGTAATTTAATGCGAGGACAACACTACACAAGCATTTTTTGGTTTTCTCACGTAGAGGGAAACTCACTTGGCCAATGACCCAAACTGAAGGCAGCTTCTCCATCCTTCAGTTAAATCCGAAGTGCTGCATCTCTGTTAACAGACTGCTGAGCTCAGCCGGTTCCCTTGTGCTCCAGGCCATACTGAGCATCCTGCCCAGCTGCCCTGCAGTCAGCTCAAGGTACAAGCATGCTCAGCTGGGAGAGCTTGCAAAAAAATCAGTACTATAAGAGGAAACTAAGTTTAATGCAGGATATCTACATCTGCAGCCCTGTAGTAATAGGTTACCTGCTCCCCAAGACAGGGGTGATGGGCTGTAAGGACAGAACGAGGTGTGCACACATTTATAGATCTTTATGCTAGCCAGGATCACATCTCATACTAGCACAGGGGATTGGTCCCCTTCTCTGCCCAGCTCCATATGGAGTCCCCAGGGCTGGGGCTAATGCTGTGGAGCTCTCTAGTTTGGAGTAGAAGCTAGGATGTTATGATGGAGGAACATCCATCATCTGAGAAGCTTCATGCCTTCTAAAGGTGCTACCAAGGCCAGCTCTGCTCTGGGGTGGCTGTTACCTTGGGAGCACCCAGACACTAACCCCAGCCTCTCTGCAGCCGGAGGGGAGGCTGTACAGCCCTGGTAATAGCTGATCCAGGCAAGAATAACAGTACACCAGGAGTTCATTCAGACTCAGGGGAGAAGAGTCTATAGACCCTGTGTTACACGCAAAGGTCTGCATAAACGCCTACACCTTTCCTCCCTGATGCAGCAGGAGCTTAGAGCAGAGGGCTGGCCTGCCCTGAGCAGCTTTCCATCACCCCTTTTAATGCATTAAAATGCTATTACATGTGTTTCAAAGACTACTTGCAGTGCTCACAGTTGACAGACTACTGCAAGCAGCTAGTCAAAGTCATATTTTGCAAATCATTAAATTTAATAACATTGGTCCAAGCAGGCGGAGCAGCAGCACTATCAATTCTGTAACAGGAACTAGAAGTACTACTATAGGAATACAAGAGTGAGCCACCATGGGCCAGATAAAGCTGAGATGGATTTGGGCACACAGCCCATACCCACAATACAGAGTAGAAAACTCCTACAGAGAGCTTCCTTTAGCCATGTTTAATTCCAACAATGAAACAGCCTTCCTCTTTTTCCTACAAAGACTGTTATGCTGTTTTATTTACGATGTGAACAGATACAAAGATAAGTTTAAAATCTAGTGCTGGCAGAAAAAGGATTTTCCTACAACCTTGGAGGTATCAAATAAGCAACATTATTTTGCAGCACCACTTCCAATAAAAGGGTTTGATGCAGAAGTTACACCACAAACAGCTCCAACTCATTCAACATAAGAGAGAATAAATTGTTTTTGTTTTCTGATTTACAGAATTTGAACACACTAAGTTTCAGTTCTACAAAGCCAAGCCACCTGGACAGCAGGGACACCTTCAGACTTCAAGTAGGTCCGAGTCCCGGCAGTCCTTTCAGGTCTTTGAAAGACCCAAGTTGTTCAAGATGCCTCAAAACAAGTCCCAGCTTCCAGCAGAAAACATTCTAGATGAGTCAGTATTTCACCTGCAAATCTTTTTCCCCTCTTGTATACAAGTCTCAAAAAATAATTAGTATGTTTTTCCTTAAATGAAAGACGCAACATCAACTGACACACTGATTATTACCTTTCTGTACTACTGGACAGCACCAAGACAGTAAGTCAGGATGAGCCAACATAATATACCAATTTATTCAGCAAAGCCAGGCACTGATGAAGCACAAACTGAAGCTTAATCAAACAAGAACCACCTGGAAAATCCTACCCAATGTATCATCTCCAAATAAAATCCTAATATATTATGTGTAAAAATACAGACAGACAAAAATGTGTAAATCTGAATAGGTATGGCATTAGAGTTGCACCGATCTGTGCAGAAAGTTAGAACACGCACACAGACACAAGCATCGCAAGGCAGACATGGACGTACTGGTGCAAACCCAGCAAAGGACTGCAAAGATGGTTAAGGGACTGGAGCATCCAGCACACAAGGAGAGGCTGGGAAAACTGGAGTAGCCCAGCCTTGGGAAAGCTTATGGGGATCTTATAAGTGCCTATAAATACCTGATGGGAAGGAGTAAAGACTGAGTCGGACTCAGTGGCATCCAGTGAACGGACAGGAGGCAAAGAGCAAAAATTGAAATACAAGAAATTCCATTTAAACATAAAAATAAAAGCTTTCCTACTGTGAAGGTGGTTAAAGGCTGGAGCAGGTTGCTGGGAGAGGCTGTGGGTCTCCATCTTTAGGTATGTTCAAAGCAATCTGGGCTCAGCCCTGAGCAGCCAGCAGGAGGGGGGGTGACCCTGTGCTGAGGAGGGGCTGGACCAGATCTTCTCCAGAGGTCTGGCTCACCTCAAGGGTTCTGTGCTTCAGCTCCAACATTAATGCCATTGCTGTAACAGTTGTATGGTTCTGTATGTATACTTGAGCAACTACAGATGAAGGTGGAAAGTACCATTTTAAACTGGAAGCACCTTCACAGTTCACACAGAACATCCATGATAAAGATAAGAGGAGCCACTTCTTGCCGATTTGGGGCAGGGGGAAGGTTGAGGAGAGAGGTTCAGAAGTCAGATTAAATGCTTTGTTTATTCAGGAGGAAAAACCAACAGCATATCTGAACAGCACTGTGCTTCACCACTCAAACTTGTCATTGTATGACAAAATCAAAAAGAATGACCTAGGTCCATCATAAGTACCCTTAAAAGCCAAAAAGAAATGCACTAAACTTTTTCTCTACAACGCCATAGACATAAATCAGTGACAAATGAAAAAGATGGTCTCACCTCCAAATCAATTCTTAACCACCTCTCAAATGAAAAATGTAACCTCTCTCACTTCCCAGCATTTGTGTATTTACTATCACATCATCTTTCTTAAAAAGAATACTTGTCAGCTGTGTGAAAATCAATGCCAGCCCTGCCTTGATGCATCCATCACCTGCCACAGAGCACCTTCTGAAAAGGCAGGTACCAGAATTCACTTGTGATGGAGGCATCCCCGGGTTTCTACCTTGAAAAAGCAACATGACTGTGCTCCACCGCTCACTCGGGCACTAGTGCGATATGCAAGGCTCCCGTTTATAACACAAGCCCGACGAGCTGCAAGGAGAGAAGGAGCATGAGGATCCACATGGGCATGCCCTTGGGTCAGGGGCTCGCTTACAGGAGTCAGCTTTTGCCTGAGGAAGCACTAAAACTCATCCTGGGGGAGCACATCATCCCCAGCCTCCAGTAAACATCTTCCATTTCTTTGGTTAAAAAGGTGGCACACAGCCCCCAACCCAAAGATAACTACAGCCACCTTCTCCCAACAACCACAACTTAAACCGATATTTCTCTCACACACAGGGCTCTACAATGATAGCACAGCTTCATTTCCAACCCTGACCTCTACACTTTGACTATGAAGGGCAACAAGGGCAGAAGAGTTTAAGATACAAAACCGCCACACTCTAAAACAAGCCTCAGTATACAAGTTCTGACAGATTTTTAATATTTTTTTCCCCAGACAGTGGTGTGACCACCAGTTCTCGTTTCAACTGCCTAACAGAAGACTTGATATCTCTCCCTGCAAGGAAGAGCTGAGCACCACTTAGTGTTCATAAGAAACTTTTGGAAGGTAAAAAGTAAGTAGCTCCACTGATTTCATCCAATGCATGTCCATGGATGACAGTCAATAATTTATCAAACCTTCTAGAAGAGGTACCACTTGATAATACTGGGAGTGTGAAGGGAGCCAGCCTGAAAACACTCTGCACTCATTACCTTTCATCAGGAGATCTCAAAGAATTTCACAAGTGCTAATTAAGCTTCCCCAGACTCCTGTGAGATAGAAAAGAAACATATATGCCATTTACAATAGACTTAATTGAGACATGGAAAAATTAACTTGCCCAAGGTTATAAAACAAGACTGGGACAAGAGTTTGGAACAGAAGACCTGAGCCTCCAAATCCCTGATCTAAGCATTACAAAATACTCATCTATTCCCTGTCTGAGTGTCTCAGTAAAGAAATTCCTGCCAGTATAAAAAGTATTATGAAGGGAGCATGCTTCTCGCACGATTTGCATGATTTCAGTACAACATTCAGTGGGCTGCTTTGGCATCAGGGAAAGCTCAAGTTAGCTACAAAGGGCAAGGTTTCATTTTCACCCGAGATTCCAAGATGAGGGTGAGTCAGAGCTCTTCGATCCTCCTGGAAAACCAGGAGCACACAGAGTGCAGAGGGCTGCAATATTCTGACTTCTAAAAGATTAATTAACAGTGGAGTATCATAAAGCACTGGGGGAGGGGAAGACCTTTATTCCTGTTCATCCTCGAATACATTTTCTTTATATCATTTCCCTTGAGTAATTATACATGTATTACAGATAACGTTCTTGTACTCGATTCACCTTGCTATAAAATGGCAATGTAAACATTCTCCTCCTCTTTAATATCTTTGGAATCAAAGTTATTCTATGAAGGGAGATACCCTTGGGAACAGTATTCGACACAGCAAGTAATTCTTCATCTATATTTACTTTCTTTTTAAAAACGTTGAAACAGATGGACAGGAGCAGAAGTAGTCAAGGTCAAGTCTCATATAAATATCAGCTTGAATATGTGAGTCCCGCTCCCATTACACCTCATGCTGTTTCATTACTGTGTCCTATGGACATATACTATCAATAAACTGCAGTTTAAGTTTGCAGGCTTCTGTTTTATCCTGAGTTCCCATAGAAAAAAAGAATCCTAAGTGCCATCTATTTCAGAACAAGTAACCAAGTCACCATTTCGACACAGACAGATATCCTGAAAAGTGACAGCCTTCCCTTCCTGCATGAACTAGATACCCGTGGAAACTAGATCCATGGCAGTAAAAAGCAAATTTATTAATGCCACCATGCTTCTCCCAGCCCTAGTGACCTGTCACAAACTTCTTCGACAACAAAAAGACCCTGGGTGTGTGTTCTCAGCAGAAGATCCCTCGTCACACAGCAGCAGCGATGCTCTGTGGTGCTCTCCTGGCTGCCTGGGTGAGCTTTGGTACTAGCCTTGGGAAAACAAAACCCACGAGCTGACAGTAGCCCCATGACACCAGAAGATCCCCTGCACTGGAGCTTCCCTCCTTGTACCAACAGCGTGGGGTAGAGCCACCGCTGTGCTGTCTGCCATCCATCAGATGTGTATGACATTCAAATTCTAAGACAAAAAACTCCAAGAAAAATCCTCTGTGAAAAATCTCCACAAAACCATTTTTAATCACTGAATTTTTCTTACCTTCTTACTCTTCTTAGCAGAGAGTTGTTGCAGTGAAGAGAAGAATTTAGAGAGGATTCCCAAATAAATCCATTCACCTTTACGGCATTAGAACAGGAAATGAGCCGAATATTTACCAGACACAGGTTGTGAGCACACATGCACACACCCGCTGGTGCGCCACAATAAATGCTTAGAGTACCACCCAACAGCACCGTGCTACAGGAAACACAGCGGACACAGGAGGAATGGATGGCCACTGTGCACAGCTTGTGAAAGGAAAGCAGAGGAAGGAAAATGAACTGGAAGCCTGAGAGTATAAAGAAGAAAGTTCTGAAGAAACTTTGTTCTCTTTAACACCACAACAATGTAAATACTGAAAACAATAAGAAAATAATAGAATTGAAGTTAATTTTCAGAAGGAAAGAATTCCCTCAAGTTGACTGATAGCTAACAGTCTATTTTCTCACCTCCTTTTTTCTTTAATGGGATTCAAATAGTCAATTATTCAATTTAATTGCTACAGCACTGGTTTCTCCGCCCAACTTTCTACTATTTCAGTTAAAAGCGAACAAAGCACAGGATGACCTTAATTGCATACATGATGCTGACTTTGATTCAAACTAGAACTATGAGAGCTTCACGTAGTAAACACATTTATAACCAAGCAATCATAAAACCTCAAATCCCAATTCACTGCAGCCCAACCAACTGTTTGCAGGTCAAGTCTAAGCCAAACCCAATTCCCCTCAGCCCTTCACGATCACCTTACAGGAGCTGTTTGCACAGCTCACTTGGCCCAAGCACCCAAACTTTTGCTCATACACCTACTTTATCAATTCTAGGGTGATATTGCACAAAAAAAGAAGAGGCAGGGTATTGCACAGTCACACACAGACCAGCTCATGACCACAAAGCAACAGACGAAAGCCCCACCAACACACTTATGCAGTCAAAAAGAGAAGCCTCGAAATTACTGACAGGCTCTTACTGGTGATAGGCTTCCCTGTCACAACAGGAGACTGAAAAAAAGTAATATTGTTAACAATTTAAAAAAAAAGTTTTCTGAAGAGTATTAATTGCCCTAGAAGAATGTTGTCCACAAAACCCTGTATCACTCACTCCTCTTGTAGATTTGACTTCAGAAAAAAATTACCTGATTGTATTTTCTGCCACGGGACCTTTTGTTGCTCTATGCAGAAGATGGATGGTATTTACTGAATGAGCAGCTATTCAATAGTTTGTTTTATTGTTAGCTCCGTGGCCTCGTGCATTATTTACTGTACGCTATGCAACCTGATCTCCGCAGGAAGAATTATTAATTTCCTCTTGGATGTCTCTACAGCTATAGAATTTCTGTGCCTCCTGACATTTGCAGGGGCACTCCCTTCACCACCCCACCTCACAGCACTGGGTTCAACCCTGCCCATTTTAGGGACTCAAGAAGAGATTAAGGGAAGATATCTGTGTTAACTGTGTTCCTCATGCAAAGCACCCAGGGGGTTTCAGGATCCTTGGGAACCTGCATCAATCACACATGTTGGAAACACAGGGGCACCGATTTCGGCTGCAGACGTGACTCAAAACCCTTTTGGATGTTACATCCAGGGCCTCAGCTCTGGCACACCTGAGGTAACAGCCAGTGCTCCCCCCACCCAAAGCCTGGCTTGAACAACCCACCCAGGATCATTTGGGAATTTTGATGCAGAAATAAGACATCACAGGCTTAATGTTCCTCCTCTCTTCAACTGTGTACATTGCCCTCTTTGTTAGCACTTACACATCGTACATAAAATCAGAGTGGTTTGGGTTGGAAAGGACCTTAAAGCCCATCCAGTGCCACCCCCTGCCATGGGCAGGGACACCTCCCACGAGCCCAGGTTGCCCAAAGCCTCATCCAGCCTGGCCTTGAACCCCTCCAGGGATGGGGCATCCACAGCTTCTCTGGGCAACCTGGGCCACTGCCTCGCCACCCGCACAGGAAAACATTTCTTCCTCAGATCTCACCTCAATCTCCCCTCTTTCAGCTTCAAACCATTCCCCCTCGTCCTGTCCCTGCACCCCCTGATCCAGAGCCCCCCCAGCTCTCCTGTAGCCCCCTTTCAGCACTGGAAGGTGCTGGAAGGTCTCCCCGGAGCCTTCTCTTCTCCAGGCTGCACACCCCCAACTCTCTCAGCCTGTCCTCGCACGGGAGCTGCTCCAGCCTCGGACCATCTCCGTGGCTCCTCTGGGCCTCCTCCGGCAAGTCCATCTTTTTTTTGTCTTTTTTTTTTTTTTTTTAAATACCATGCTCCCCATTTGCTCCCAGGTTAGATCAAGTCTGAATACAGATTTGGGAGAGGGGGAGTGGGAAGAACTCAGAGAGGGACATGATGCAATCATGCAATCTTGACTTAACAGTAACTCTGCTGAAATTTAACAGATATGCAACAGATAATCAGATGAATTGAAAACACAGTTGAGAAGCATTAGTATGTGTTAACATCACTTATGCTTATTATATGCTAAATGCAGCATTCTCTTTTTTCTTGCTATGCCTCCTCCTCATTTCTCTCTTCAACAGCATTATAAGAAAGTTAGAAATTTAGAGGGGAAAAAAAAAAGCCTGCACTGCATTGTTCAATTTATTTTCTCACAGAATGTAATACTTTTTTTCCTCTACAGAAAATAGCCAATTATTTTGTCCTGTCTAAATTAAAATTACTCAGGCAACAGTTTTCACCATTTCCTTTGGGACACAATTCCACAGCCTCATGGATCTGCAAGGAGATTTTCCTAATGCTCAGAGTAAATTACTCTCTTGTTTTGCTCTCATTCTGTTACACTCAGTGCACATTAAACAATTCTCCCTTCTTCCCCTTCCTCTCCTCCAAGGTGCTCTCCCTTCCACAGCTCCACAAGCTCGATGGGTTTAGATACTGTACATCTCTGTTCAAAAGGGAAGAAGCTGCTGTCACTTGTAGGTACTCTCAATACTTCAATTTTTCACTCTCAGGGCTGAGGGGAATATTCCAGACAGAAAAATCCCAGACATACTTTTTTAAACTACATACACAGCAGCTGGCACATTCTGCTTTCAGTGTACTTGCTTCTTTTCAAATTCATATTCAGTTGCATGCAAATATGCTGTCAATTGTCAGTCCTCTCAAAATCTCAGCAGTAATCACTCCCAGATTTCTCTCATCCACTCAAAATAAGCTTTGCATACATTTATTCTGGATCTATATTGCAATACTTCTGAAGACTGGGGCTAAATTTCTGCCTGTGATTCTTAACTCTGACATTATTTCTCCAATTTGCAGTTCTTTAAATTTACCTTCACCAAGAAGAACTTACAAAGGATTGACTCCTAGGTTTCTCCTGAACTGTCATGGAATGGAAATCATATCTGAAGTCTGACCCTGATGAGAAATCTTTCTGCCACCCTTATACTACGAGGAAGCACGTTAGGGATAAATTGCTCTATACACCATACAATCCAAACCCTCATTCTGCACTCTTTTTAGAAATTTTGACATGAATTACATTTGGCAAGCAGGATACCCTCCAATCTCATGTCATGTACTGCTGATGCTTCTGTTGCTTCCTTCCTGCTCCAGGTCCCAAACACTTGCCAGTCACCCCAAAGCCAGTACCCACTGGGAATTACACCAAGTGACACAAGGAAATAGTGTTTCATTGAAAGAAGTACTCAATCATTTATTCAGCATTCAGTTAGAAATACAAGTTCATCAGCATGGAGTTTTTTTGGGAGGGTGGGGGGAAAAAGAACATTTTTCTGCTTTCTTACTACAGGAGCTATTCACATCAACACGGGCACAGGAACCACTGGAAAGAAGAGAAAGCCTCTTAAAAAAAAAGGAAGTGGTTGAAAGCAGATGCTGAGCAACCTTCAGACACCACCACGACTTTGTTCCAAAACATTATTTCTCAGCCATTTTGAGAAATAGTTTTGTATTATTGCTAGAAAATCAAAGTGCAAGAGTGAAACAGATGTCCAATGCAGCTACACCCCGTATGCTAATTCTTTACACTAAGCATGCACAGAAATGTAAATAAGCACATTATAGAATACTAAAAACTTTGGCACATAGAAAAGCCTTGTAATAAAAGATACAAGCTTGAGTTTACTTTAAAAGGGTTCTTTTTGCTTGGCAGGTTCATTTAAGGACAATTAATTATACTTTCTTATTTTTACAGGCTCTGGCCTTGGCAGTCTCCAGGGTTATCCCTGTGCCAACAGAGACAGTGTGTTTATTTCCAAGCTTTCCACTTCTCTGATTATCGCTACCATGTGCTGATATCTGTTAGTACATATGCCATCTCCCACTTTTCAGTCATAAAAATATATTTACTGTTTGTCTAGGAGAGACTCTGTTCCTAACAAAAATAATTCACTCAGGAAGCTGGAGCAGTGTTTTGACCATTTTCGTAGTAGAAATCCCTTTTAGAAGTACACGCAAGACTACCTACAAGACTTACTGAAACCTATTATTTTGTGCTAGATTATATGGATTTTTTTTCCCCCCCGATTCGTGGTGGAATGTTTGAAACTCAAGAACTGCAGGGGAACTACCTGGTTTAGAACAGCTGTTTTCCTACAAATCAATCTTCAGATCACATTTATGGAAACTTAACTGGTCCTAGATTTAATTAATCCACCCCCCCTCCCCAAAAAAAAAATTAAATAGCAGGTCCAATTCAACTAGGCAGCATCCAAACAGTCAGCAGCATCCCTGGCAATAGCTATCTGCGTGTGTTTGTGTGCAGGAGGTACACAGAATTGCTGGCAGGAAAACTGCCCGTCGCTGCCTCTTTACCTGCCTTCTGCAGGCAGGACACAAGCAGAGCGCTGCGGGGTGCCTCCGAGAGATCCATTCACCCTAAAGGGAGTGAGTCAGTGCCGGCAGCAGCCAGGGCACAGCAGCAGGGAGAGCTGGAAGCTCAATCTGAAAGTCAAATTTCTCAGAAGGTTACCATCCTGTCTAGTCCGAGACAGTAATGCACCAAAACAGTCTGCCTGAACCCAACACTAAACTTAAAAATAATGATTTTGGGGGGAAGGAGAGAAGATAAGCAACTGGCTTTAGCTTGCTGATGGACATAACGACTTCTGGACATTTACTTTTGTTTGGCTGCTGCACAAAACTGAGAGTCACATCTGGGCTGGCTGGCTCAGGCTCCGAACCCAGCCCAGGGATACACTAAGGAACCCAGGCAGAGTCGTTATCCTGATGAGCTGCTCCAGTACAGACAGGGATGGAGAGCAGCATTCTTCAGAGGGTAAATATATCCAAGTCTTTTCCTTTTGTGTGTTTTTCTTTTTCATTACTGAAATAAACAGCATGCAACTGTAGCGTGAGCACAGGAACAGAGCTAGGATGTATCAGCTGAGCTAGAGTACAAGAGGGAAAATTGCTTCTGACACATTTTAGGCTCTTAAACTATTAGCAACTGGCAAATTTAACATATACAGTTCATACAGTTTTCCAAGCAAACCTAGAATGCATTACTAGTTAATTCAAAATATTCATATCAGTTTGGTTCGTGGAGACAAATGGCTCAACCCGCTTGAGAAAACATCACGGCGAAATTAAGGACGGACAGTTAAAACTAGGCACTGCAGCCCATGTTTCGGCCTAAGGACCAAAATCTGCAGCGTCAAGCTATCTAGCAATAACTTTACCTGACAGTTAACTTACAGGAAGGGAGATGACAAAGATGATGGCAGAGACAACCACCCTCCCAGCCTGTAAGCATCAGGAACAGCAGCAATTTCCAAGCTTCACTTTATGGCAGATTCCTCACTATTTCTATCCTGTCAGGTTCTTCTAACCCTTCATGTCTCTTTCATACTTCTCCCTTCCTCTCTCTGCTGCTACAATCTCATCATCCTCCCCTTCCCATCATCTTCTCCATGACCACCCCCAGCCCAAACACACCAGCATCCTGTCAGCTCCCACCCTCACTGCTTGGCTGCGACACCGCTCCTGTTTCTTCTGTTCTTTCTCTCTTGTACAACTGCAAGATGAAAACGTTCTTCAGGGCACAAAAATGAGTCATTCGTGCCTCTGAAGCGTTTAACACAGTTGGCTCTTCAGATGTTTCGAAGTTACTATACAATAAAGCAATCACATTGGGTTTAATAGACAATAAAGTGAAAAAAAAGGACTTCCTATTAAAGATGCTCACTAGGAGAGATGACTTGATAGGCAATTGTCAGTGTGTAACAGTACCAAGTCCAGAACAAGAAGCACGCTCTCCTGCTCAGCCAGCTTCCAAACACATCCAAGCTACAAGATAGAGAAAGCGGTTCCCCCGGCTAGAACAGAAATGCAGCTACAGACACCTCCTGCAAACAGGCAGACATGCATGGAAAACACTAGAAATAGCCAGTGAACATTTATATGGGTGTTTTTTTAGTTCTTAGAAAGAAAGAGAACAAAGGAGTAAAAATTCTCGACACCAACCCACTGCAGTCAAAGCGTGGAGCTGTATGGACACAGTCACTTGGCTTAGTTTTATGTTTGTTTTTTAAATGTACCTCCTTCAGCCACATACCTCAGAAATAATACCAAGTTGTGAAATACTTCCCTGAAAACGACTGAATGTGGTGGAAATACATTACGCTTTACAGTCGCATCAACAACTGTTTCTATCAGAGCATTGAATTCCCACCCAGAAACACGGAGCGAGATTGGGGCTGCCAGCACGTAGATGGGTGCACATGGACCGAAAATCCCTATTCTGGAGAAATGAACCATCAAGCACAGCAGCTTCCCACCCTGCTGACAGAAGTGTTCTTCTGCTTATCCAGCAAATACTGCTGCAATTCCAATAAATGTATTTCTAAAGGAAGAAAGACCCATCTATATAACAGACAAACTGCTCTCATTCCCTTCTTCCTCCCCCATTTCATCTTCACATGCTATTCTGCCAGCCGGTCACAGCCACACACACTTTCCGCCAAGTAACACTTTCACCAGTCTTCGTTATCTTAAATAAACAAAACCACACGGCACCGACACCATTCTCAACTCCATGCTTTTTCATCAAAAAGAGCACACCGCACATGATTACTCTATTTGCCTACTTAAGACTTCTTTTTCCCTATTTGCAAATCTTCTCCCTCCATTACCGAGGAGCTGACCTTTGGGTCAGTACTAAGGGAATGAAGATTCACACACACACACACAGGTGAAGGTCATTCGAGTAACAGTGACCAGTCTGGCAATACTGGAGTCAAAAGCACAACATTTCAAGAATATCATCCCCAGTACAGCATGAAGACCTCCTTCTGCTCAAGCAGGTAACAATACATTCTTCAAAATCAAGGAGAGGAGGATTCATCCCCAACATAAAAATTAGACCCTGGATTAAGTTGTAATACTCTCGATACTGCTTTTCTTTACAACATTGCAGAGGACAAGCAGTTGAACAGCCCTCCTTTGCTCAGCATACAGCCAAGGGCTGCTTCCTAGTGATTTAACATAGTCACTACCCAGGAATGAAGCTGTTATGACAAGGATGTATGTGAAAAACACATGGTAAACTCAGTTTTCTCTATTGCATTGGATCTGAAGATATTTCAGCTAACAAAACATGAGATATGGGATGAGCATTTTCCAAAGGGAACAGCATAGCCGACTAGAGAGGTTTGCATAACCATAGCTTGCTCAGGCTGCAGCACTGATCTGTGCCCACACAACATCATCAGCTGTCAAACCCCACAGCCTTCCTGAGAGATTAACTCAAAAATATCAAGGAACAAGAGCCAGGTCCCATCCTCCCAAAATTCACAAGCAGCTCAATCATTCTTTAACTACACGAGCCGCACCGCTTCAAACCATGGCAGAATCCACCAAGTCAGCTTGAATTCCCAAGCCCGTGGTCCCAGAGAAATGTAGCTGGAGAAAAAAAGAAACCAGGCAGCTGGTCTTGAATTGATTTACAAGCACGAGTTAAAAGAAAACAAGAAAGCCAGAGGAGACCAAGCACTAAGGTTCACTCTTCCTGGGGTTTTTTCTCCTATTTACCAAGTCTTGTTCACAAATGGAGAGGCTTGTGCTCCCCAGAATTACATAATTTTAACTACAGCATTAAATTAAGAAGACAAAACAAAGTCTTCTTTCTCCAAAGGTCCTTGCTTGCTTTAGCTGACTTATCAGCATTTTGTTCTGGAACGTGCCATGCCCTGCCATCCAGCTTGCACAGTATCTGACACCTCTGATCCGTGGTATGATAGATGGGATGTGTTTATCAGATATTACAAAACAAGCGGGTCTGATTAAATGATGTGTAGTCTGATTAAGACATAGTAATTGTCTCCTCCACCATGAAGATAGGGTCTTTAGAGGCTGCGATAACATACACCAGAAGCAATTGCTTGTTGTGTAATTACGAGTGTATGGAAGGACAGGGCCGGTTGTAAGAAGTCCTTACCCATGCCACCAACAACATTCACCTTCTGTGTGTGTCTGCTTTGGGCTGCGAAGGGTTGCTCTTTCCTCTGGGTTTGCCTGGAAAGAGGATGGCGATGGGAGGCAAGTGGTGTTCAAAAGAGGCAAAACAGGGCCAGGAAGGCAACAGGTCAAGAGCTAGGTAAACAAAAGGTTTGAAAAACAAACACTGTCTAAATTAAATTCTATCCAAGTACTGCCAGCCAGCTAAAACAGGGAGAGCACCATCAGAAGAAAAATTAGAGAACTAGGAAATGTGAACAGTACCAGGAAAAAAAAGACTCTTGGCCAAATACATTGGCTTAAATGAGCCAAGCAATAACTGCTCCATAAAGTATTCGAGAAATACCATAAGAGCCAAGTATACCATATTCGTCTCAAGAATGACACCACAGAGCCAAGAAACGTCAACCCAGGAGCTGTTCTTTGGGCAAGTGGAGCCCTCTGGTACCGAGGCAATGGGAGGCACGGGAGGTTTCTTACATCACAGGGGGAAAACTGACCCAAACTGGAGTCCAGATTAACAGCAGGTGATGGCTATATGCTGCTGCTGTTTAAAGTATCTGCTAGGAAATCCTCATCGATTAATGTACCTACACACACATTTCGGAAGCTTCATTACATATTTTATCCATGCATTACAAGACACCAAGGAAACAGACTGAGGCAGTTTCCATAAAAAACTTAGAAATCTCTCTAAAGGACATACGCTTTATATAGCAATACACACACTCTCCTGCTGCTCGTCACCCAAACACCGTAAGAGTTTTTATGAATGTTAATAAGGCTTCAGTGCTACAGCAAAACAGATCAGTATTAACCTCTTATTGCTCACAGTAGTGAGCAAACCCATATATCTCTCCATCAGATTTTGGTAGGTGGATTTCAGATGATACCTGCTGCCTTTTTTTTATTAGGGCCATGTTAAGTCAGTCTCAAATTTACTCATTGCCAAAACATTTAAGCTCCAGTGCTCAACGCTGCACACCTCTCCATTCTCCAGTCAGCGCTTCCCATTCAAGCAAAGAACAATACCTGCCAATACACATTCGTTTACCTCATTTATAAAATTACTAAGAAAATTACCAGAGACATAAAACAACTATTATGATAAATAATGAGCTTAAAAAAAACCCCATACACATACAGAGAGAGAATCAGAGACACTGATCCTTCCATGCTCAGCGTTATTCAAAAGAAGAACTGTCAGTGCAATGCTGAACAGATCGACTTATTTCCCTTTCTTCTCTCCACTTAACTGGATTTTATATACAAAAGTAATTGTTCCTATAAGAAACAGTCCTTGTCCATATCTTTTAAGGTTCACAAAGCCTCAGACCTAAATCTTCACCAGTATTCGGGTTTCCATGGTAACAGATGATGGTGCCTTCTAAAAAAATACTATCATGTTCTACAGTAAGTGTCCCAAATCATTCCCATATTAACAAAAACGAGAGCACGTGGGCCTGCACACAGAGCATAACAGACTAAAAAAAAGTACAATTAAATAAAAAAAGCAGAACTGACACTTTTGGAAGGGTGAATGGTAAAAAGGGCTCCGCATGTGTAAAAGAGAAGGATTATCACATCACAAATGCCTTTATACACACAGTGACCTTTCATCGCCACTGTCAAAACAGGGGCTTTCCCAACATCACCCTTTTAGTATTAAATTGTTTATTTATTAGAAAACAAATCAAGCCAGCCAGGAATGAAAAATAAAGTTGAATTGTCGTGCTAACAGCTCCCCAGAGGGAGTGAAAAGTGATTATTGAGTTAAATGGCTGCATTGTTAACAACTGCCACACAGAGCGGCTTGCTCAGAAAATCCATTTTTCATTGCCAATTTGCTGACAGCAAAATCTGTGAGTAAATTAACTCCTAGCGAATGAATTCATCTTTCCCCCCCCCCAAATTCCTTGCAGTTTGCTCCCTTGCTCCCCTTTCACCTCCCCTCTTCCCTGGACCAGCCACGTGGAATAAACTATCGGTTGCCGTAACTTTATGATGCGGCAGCAGCCTTTGAAAGCTAACAGCAAACGTTCAGGAGCTCTGCCATAGTAAAACAAGGAGCAGGATAATGAAAAAATTAAAACAAACACTGACATCAGAAGAAAAACAAGTGTTAAAGTAATCTGGCATTCAGGTGCACAGTCCCAATGTCCTACTTGCCCCCCAAATGCTTTTTCACAAATTACTTTAATCTCTGTTCTCTGCTCTGCTGTGTTAAAAATGCCCACAAAACAGACTGGAGCAAAGTACACAGCAACTGCAAGAAGACTGCACGTATTTGGTGGGAGGAAAAAATGCACACATGCTTTAAGGAAGATGACTTCCCCATAAGCAAAGTTCCTAATTTCTGAAAACCTGAAAGACTCAGCAATTACTAAAACTACCTGGTGTTACTTCTATCTCCCCTATGGGAAAGCAGAGGAATTAAATTAGCAGCTGACCCTAAAGCTAACAAAAAGTTTCGAACCTCAAAAAGCGTACCTCCAGTTACAAATAAATACAGAGACTGCAGGCGACTGAAAGTAATTGCTGGGGAGGAGTTTTAAATAGAGAAATACAGAAATTACATAAAGAAATCAGTGTAACCAGCTCCCTCAACATGAAAGTAGGGATCCCGGGAAGAAGCCATCAGCATTCTGCTGTCGCTTTCTAGTATTTCTAATTTTATATGTTGTGAATAATAGGAAGAACAAGGAGCAGCTGTGCCAGTCAGGTAGGAACTGAATACCACTGTCTTGACTTGGGGCTTTCCTGTTTCTCAGCCTAGCTATCACATAAGAAAATAAATCAAACCACCCAGCCAACTTCTGGCACAGTGATTTTTCGGGAGATGTTTAACAACAGGCTGCTGAATAAACGCATTAGGCTTTGAAAAATAATTCCGTCAGAGACAGGAGATATTTGCATCCTAATAGTTGTGGAGACAGCACCACCTGATGGAAGATGCGAAAATGCACCGACGGCATCAGCGGGTCTCTGCAAACTTCACTGAAATTTTAGAGACGAAGTGCATCGAAAAGCTTTGCTTTTTACCGTAAAAATATCAGCTATATGGACAGATTCCAGACCACCACACTTCACGTCGATATATAGACTAAGAGGAGGAAAAATTTATTTTACCTTCAGTAATAGAAGCAGCTCAGAAAGCATTTATTAAAATAAGCTTCTCTTATTCTGAATGGCAAGGAGTGCACTAAAACAGGAGGTGGAAGGTGATACGAATGATTAGGAAACCTCAATCACTATTCCTCCTAAACTGGTAATGAAAACAAAATATTTCGTAGCTCTCTGAAAATAGGGATTAGTCAGACATTTTCATTAAGTTTGCATGAATCTAGCTCATATGATATTGCTATTTCCCTCCAACACTGTTTTGTGCCCTCTTAGAAGTTTGCCATTTTCACATAAAACTCTTCTTTCTAAGCATCTGGCTAAATGATTCACCAAAAGCCAATGATCTAATCTGAATTAACATGACAAGTGTTGAGAACACTAAAACACAGTTGGAATAGAAAAAAAAAAAAGAAAAAAATAGCTGCACATATTGCTTACTCAACGCAGCAGCTATTTAACTAGGTTAGATTCCCCAGTCTTTCTAATAAATCTGGGGAGCTGCACAGTTGCCTAGCAATGTAAACAAGATACCCTGGTGGTATCAAACCCTCCGGATTGATTACAACATCTACCTCATCGGGCTGACCGGGGGTCTCCTGTGCCCGCCTGGCCCCTCCACGCCAGCCTTGCTTCTGAGTCGTACCGTACCGGAGAGATCAGCTCCAGGTATCCACAGAGCTCGGGCTGCACGCTCAGCATCTCCTACACTCTGCGCTATTTTTGTTCTAAAGCAGCGAGACAAAGTCATTTGAGCTCTCGAGTCTTAACTAGGAAAGATCTTCCACTGTTGGAGATAAACTAAACTTGGGCATGTTGGAGGTATGGAACCAAGTCTCAAGCACTGAGATTTATCCCTCCTAAGCAATGTTGCACACTGAATTTTCACTTGTCTTAAATATACGGACAAAATAAAAGAAAATTTTAAAAAAACTTAGAAAGCTAGATATGTAAAGTCAAGAGAGAAGAAAGTTACAACTTTATTTTTTAATATAAACTGCAGTGAGAAAATTAATGTTAAAAGATCCAAGGGAAAAACAAAGCCAGACATCTCTTTGGTTTACCTACAAAAGAGCACAAGAGGAGAAAACTAGCTCCACAAGCACCTGTCGTCTTCAAGTAATTCAAACTATGCCTAAAGGAACTTGGAGGAGGAGGAAAATAGCTGGCTACTATTAACGTATACATGCCAGGGAGCAAAGTATTTCTTAACAGAATGACAGCGAGTGACAACTGGGAAGGAGCCAGTCCGAGTAGCTGAGCCCCCCACCCTGAGAAAGTTAGCTGAGCTGCAAGGTACAAGGGGGAGGAAAACCTGCCACTGAACTTCTGAGAACAGCCCCAAACCCTTCGCCTGGCTGTGGGGAGAAGGGCAGCGACCCCCCCCCCTCCCCGAGCATCCTTCATCCTGCCTGGGGCTCAGAAAGCTTGTTTACTCCAAAAAAAAAAAAAAAAACCTAAAATATCATGAATCCAAGAATAAAG